>NW_026536162.1:0-63952 GCF_028551555.1 Melozone crissalis
GGAGATTTTGGGGGTTTGGGGATTTTGGGGAAATTTGGGGGAGAAATTTGGGGGTGAAATTTGGGGTGAAATTTGGGGAATTTGGGGGGTTTGGGGTGAGAACTTTAATTTTTTTTTAGGATCTTAGGAGTTTAATAGAAATAAAAATTGTTCAAAAATGGGAATAAAATGAGAAGAATGAAAATTTGGAAAATGTGGATATACAATAATTTGAGATTTTTGGGGGATTTGGGGGAAATTTTGGGGTGAAATTTTGGGGTGAAATTTGGGGGTGAAATTTGGGGTGAAATTTTGGGGGTTTGAGGGAAGATTTGGGGGGGTTTGAGGGTGGAATTTGGGGTGAAATGTGGGAAAATTGGGGGGGATTTTGGGGGTTTGGGGATTTTGGGATTTGAGGGAAATTTTGGGGAATTTGGGGAGAAATTTGGGGGGTTTGGGGCAAAATTTGGGGGTTTGGGTGTGGAATTTGGGGTGAAATGTGGGAAAATTGGGGGAGATTTTGGGGATTTTGGGGAAATTTTGGGGGGTTTGGGGGAAATTTGGGGGGTTTGAGGGTGGAATTTGGGGTGAAATGTGGGAAAATCGAGGGAGATTTGGGGGGTTTGGGGATTTTGGGGACTTTGGGGGTTTTGGGGAGAAATTTTGGGGTGTTTGTGGTGAGATTTGAGGGTTTTGGGGAGATTTGGGGGATTTTGGGGAAGATTTTGGGGTGAAATTTGGGGGTTTGGGGCGAAATTTGGGGGGTTTGAGGGTGGAATTTGGGGTGAAATTTGGGAAAATTGGGGGAGATTTGGGGGGTTTGGGGATTTTGGGGGGAGAAATTTGGGGGTGAAATTTGGGGTGAAATTTGGGGGGTTTGGGGCAAAATTGGGGGTTTGAGGGTGGAATTTGGGGTGAAAAGTGGGAAAATTGGGGGAGATTTTGGGGGTTTGGGGATTTTGGGGGGTTTGGGTTGAAATTTTGGGGGGTTTGCGGTGAGATTTGGGGGATTTTGGGGAGATTTTGGGGAGATTTTGGGGTGAGATT
Organism: Melozone crissalis; assembly: GCF_028551555.1. NCBI lineage: Eukaryota > Metazoa > Chordata > Aves > Passeriformes > Passerellidae > Melozone > Melozone crissalis. Next base: position 1,027 of record NW_026536162.1, read on the forward strand.
TGGGGGATTTTGGGGAGAGTTTTGGGGAGATTTTGGGGTGAGATTTGGGGGATTTTGGGGAGATTTTGGGGAGATTTTGGGGTGAGATTTGAGGGATTTTGGGGAGATTTTGGGGAGATTTTGGGGTGAGATTTGGGGGATTCGGGGTGAAATTTGGGGTTTTGGGGAGATTTGAGGAGGTTTGGGCTGAGATTTGGGGGATTTTGGGGATTTGGGGTCAAATTTGGGGGTTTTGGGTTGAGATTTGGTGAATTTGGGGTGAAATTTTGGGGGTCTGAGGGGAGATTTGGGGGATTGGGACGGAATTTGGGGTGAAATGTGGGAAAATTGGGGCAGATTTTGGGGTTTGGGGATTTCGTGGGCTTTGGGTGAAATTTGGGATTTGGGGAAACTTGGGGGGTTTGGGGAGAAATTTGGGGTGAAATTTGGAGGATTTGGGTGAAATTTGGGGGGTTTGAGGGTGGAATTTGGGGTGAAATGTGGGAAAATTGGGGGGAGATTTTGGGGATTTTGGGTTGAAATTTTCGGGGGTTTGTGGTGAGATTTGAGGGTTTTGGGGAGATTTGGGGGATTTTGGGGAAGATTTTGGGGGTTTGGGGTCAAATTTGGGGGTTTTGGGTTGAGATTTGGGGACTTTGAGGCGAGATTTGGGGGTTTGAGGGTGGAATTTGGGGTGAAATGTGGGAAAATTGGGGGAGATTTTGGGATTTGGGGATTTTTGGATTTTGGAGGAAATTCGGGGGGAAATTTGGGGGATTTGGGGTGAAATTTTGGGGGGTTTGGGAGCAAAATTTGGGGGGTTTGGGGGTGGAATTTGGGGTGAAATGTGGGAAAATTGGGGAGAGATTTTGGGGGTTTGGGGATTTTGGGATTTGGGGAAATTTGGGGGGTTTGTGGAGAAATTTGGGGTGAAATTTTGGGGGTTTGGGATGGAATTTGGGGTGAAATGTGGGAAAATTGGGGAGAGATTTTGGGGGTTTGGGGATTTTGGGATTTGGGGTCAAATTTGGGGATTTTGGGGGGAGATTTGGGGTCCAATTTGGGGAGATTTGGGGGAACTCGGGGTCAAATTTGGGGACTTTGGGGGAGCTCTGGCGATTTGGGGATTTTTGGGGGGATTTTGGGGTGAGATTTGGAAGATTTGGGGGATTTGGGGAGATTTGTGGGATTTGCGGTGAAATTTGGGGGATTTGGGGGCAGATTTGGGGTGAAATTTGGGGGATTTGGGGGCAGATTTGGGGTGAAATTTGGGGGATTTGGGGGCAGATTTGGGGTGAAATTTGGAGGATTTGGGGGCAGATTTGGGGTGAGATTTGAGGGTTTGGAGAATTTTGGGAGATTTGGGGTGAAATTTGGGGGATTTGGGGGAGATTTCGGGGGTTTGGGGTGAAATTTTGGGGTGTTTGGGGTGAGATTTGGGGTGAAATTTGGGGAATTTGGGATTTTTGGGGTGAGATTGGGGGGGATTGGGGGGATTTTGGAGATTTTGGAGATTTTGGAGATTTTGGGGGAATTTGGGGTGAAATTTGGGGATTTTTGGGGAGATTTTGGGGGTTTTGGGGGGATTTGGGGTCAGATTTGGGGTGAGATTTGGGGTGAGATTTGGGGGATTCTGAGAGAGATTTTCAGGGTTTGGGGAGAAAATTGGGATTTGGGGTTTTTGGGGGATTTGGAGCCAAATTTGGGGGTTTTGGGGATGAACTCCTTGGTTTTTTAGGGGTTTTTTTTGGGTTTTTTTTTTTGGTTTTTAATTAGTTTGTTTTTTGGGGTTTTTTTTTGTGGTTTTCTTTTTGTTTCTTTGGGGTTTTTTTTGTTTTTTTTTTGTTTTTTGTTTTTGGGTTTTGGGGGTTTTTGTTTTTTTTTTTTTAGTATTTTGGTGTTTTATTTTTTGTTTGTATTTTTGGGTTTTTTATTTGTTTGTTTTTTGTGGGGTTTGAGGTTTTTTTGGGGGGGTTGGGGTTTTTCCTTGTTTGGGGTTTTGGGGGGGTTTTTTGGGGTTTTTTGTTTGTTTTTTGGGATTTTTGGGGAAATTTTGTTTTGCTTTTCTCTTGTTTGTTTTTTTGGGCTTTTTTTGTGGGGGCATTTGGGTTTCTTGGGGTTTTTTTGGGAGGATTTTTTGGGGTTTTTTTGTGGGTTTTTTTTTGTGTTTTTTTTTTTTGTATTTTTATGGGTTTTTTTTTTATTTCTGGTGGTTTTTTGGTTATTTTTCTCCCCATCCCGGCACCCCAGGGGTTACAGGGGGCGGGATCTCCTCGATCCCGGGAAATTCCCTCAAAAATCAAATCCCTTCCCGTTCTTTTTCCATCCCGAGCTTTTCCCATCGCCCGGACCCCAGCGGGAGGAGGATGCGGGAACGGGGAATATTTTTATTTTATTTCATTTTTTAAAAATTTTTTTTATTTTTATTTTATTTTATTTTATTTTATTTTATTTTATCTTTATGTTATTTTTATTTTATTTTTATTTTATTTTTATTTTTATTTCATTTTATTATGTTATTTTATTTTTATTTTATTTTTATTTTTATTTTATTTTATTTTATTTTATTTTATTTATTTTTATTTTATTTTGTTTTATCTTTATGTTATTTTTATTTTATTTTATTTTCATTTTTATTTCACTTTATTATATTATTTTATTTTTATTTTATTTTTATTTTATTTTTATTTTGTTTTATTTTATTTTATTCTATTTGTATTTTTTTTTCCCCCATTTTTTTTTTGCCTTTTTTTCCCGGTTTTTTTTTGTTTTTGTGCGCGGATCCCGGCGGGATCTCGGGAAGGAGGAGCAGGGGAGGCATCGCGACATCTCTGGGGCAGAGCTGGGAGAGCTGGGAAAGCGCCTGGAAAACACCGAGATTCGGCCGGGAAAACACCGGGAAAACACCGGGAAAAAAACCGGGATAAAACCGGGAAAAAATCCGGGAAAAATCCGGGGAAAAAACGGGATAAAAACGGGATAAAAACGGGATAAAATCCGGGGAAAAAATCCGAGGAAAAAAATCCGGGAATCGGCGGGGAAGGAGCCGAGATCCGGCCGGGAAGGAAATTCAGGAATCAGCCGGGAATTGACCGGGAAGAAATTCCGGGAATTAAAGGGGAAGGAGCCGGGATTCGGCCGGGGAGGAATTTCGGGAATCGGCCGGGAAAGGAGCGGGAAAAAATCCGGGAAAAATCCGGGAATCGGCGGGGAAGAAACCGGGAATTGACCGGGAAGAAACCGGGAAGGAATTTCGGGACTCAGCCGGGTAAAAAACCGGGAAAGGACTTTGGGAATCGGCCTGGAAGGAGCCGGTAAGAAACCGGGAATTGGCCGGGAAGGAATTTCGGGACTCAGCCGGGTAAAAACCGGGAATAAAACCGGGAAAGGATTTTGGGAATCGGCCGGGAAGGAGCCGGAATTCGGCCCGGATTCCACCGGGATTCAGCCGGGAAGGACCGGGAAGGAATTTCGGGAATCAGCCGGGTAAAAACCGGGAAAGGATTTTGGGAATCGGCCGGGAAGGAGCCGGGAATCAGCCCGGATTCGGCCGGGAAGGAACGGGGAATCGGTCGGGAAGGAATTTCGGGAATCAGCCGGATAAAAACCGGGATTCAGCCGGGAAGGAGCCGGGAATTGACCGGGAAGGAATTTCGGGAATCAGCCGGATAAAAACCGGGATTCAGCCGGGAAGGAGCCGGGAATTGACCGGGAAGGAATTTCGGGAATCAGCCGGGAAGGAGCCGGAATTCGACCGGGGTTCGGGGGGGGATTCAGCCGGGAATCGGTCGGGAAGGAATTTCGGGAATCAGCCGGGAATCGGCCGGGATTCAGCCGGGAAGGACCCGGGAAGGAATTCCGGCAATCGCACCCTCCCAAACTCCCCAAATCCCGGCATTTCCCGTGGAGCGAAGCATCCCCCAAACCCCTCAGGCCCCGCGCCATGGCGACGCCGCTGCGCTGAGCGTCCCCTCGGGGAAAAAAACCCCAAAAACCCCGGGAATCGCCCCCAAAAATCCCGCCGCCATGCCGAGGAACCGCGCCTTCTCGGAGCCCGAATTCTCGGCCGAGTACTCGGCCGATTACTCGCTGAGCTTCCCCTCGGAGCCCGACGGGAATCAGCTCCGCCGCTCCCGCGACTCGCCCGGCGGCGCCGCCGGCGCTCCGTGCCCGTGCCTGCCGCGCTCCCGCCGCTTCTCCTCCTTCTCCCCGGAATCCCTGGAAAAGCTCTACCAGACCTATTTCCGCCGCCAGCGCCACGAGACGCTGCTGGTCCTCGTCGTCTTCTCGGCCCTCTTCGACCTCTACGTCCTCGGGATGTGCGCCGCGTTTTTCCCGCGTGGAAAAGCTCCTCCCGGCGCTGGCGGCGCTCGGAGGGCTGGCGGCGCACGGGGCGATTTTCCTGCTGTTGAAATCGCGGGCTCTCCCCGAGGATTTCTCCCAGAGATTCCTGCCCTGCGGGCTGTGGGCGCTGACGGTGGCGCAGCTCTGGGGGCTGCTGGGCCTCGAGTTCCGCAGGAGCTCCCCCGAGCCCGTGGACACGGCGGGCTGGCAGGCGTTCTTCGCCTTCTCCTGCTTCCTGACGCTGCCGCTGCGCCTGGCGCGCATCCTGCTGCTGGCGGCCGCGTCCTGCGGCGGGCACGCGCTCGTCCTGGGCATCGTGGAGCTCCACAGGGGGGAGCGGCCGCGGTGCGGAGAGCGTGGACCGAGGGCAGGTGGCCAGGCAGGTGCGGGAATGGGGCGGGAAAGTTGGGAATGGGGCGGGAATTCCGTGGGTCGAGGCTTAGGCAGGTGCGGGAATGGGGCGGGAAAGTTGGGAATGGGGCGGGAATTCCGTGGGTCGAGGCTTAGGCAGGTGCGGGAATGGGGCGGGAAAGCTGGGAATGGGGCGGGAATTCCGTGGGTCGAGGCTTAGGCAGGTGCGGGAATGGGGTGGGAGTGGTCTGGGAATGGTGATAAAGCGATGGGAATGGACCAGGAATGGGCTGGGACTGGACTGGGAATTCCATGGATGTGGTTCTGGCCAGGCAGGTGCGGGAATGGGGCGGGAATGGGCTGGGAATGGTGAAAAAGTGATGAGAATGGACCGAGAATGGACTGGGACTGGACTGGGAATGGGGCCAGGGAATGGGGACTGGGAATGGGCTGGGAATGGGGCAGGAACAGGCTGGGAATGGTGGGAATGGGGGTGGGAATTCCGTGGATCGAGGGCAGGTGGCCAGGCAGGTGCGGGAATGGGGCTGGGAAGTTGGGAATGTGGTGGGAATTCCATGGATCGAGGGCAGGTGGCCAGGCAGGTGCGGGAATGGGGCGGGGAATTGTGGAAAAATGATGAGAATGGACCAGGAATAGGCTGGGAATGGAATGGGAGTGGTGGGAATTCCATGGATTGAGTGGTCTGGCAGGTGCGGGAATGGTGAAAAAGTGATGGGGATGGACCAGGAATGGGGGCTGGGAACGGGATTGGAATGATCAGGGACTGGACTGGGAATGGGGCGGGAATTCCATGGATCGAGGGGTTCTGGCCAGGCAGGCGCAGGAATGGCTTCAGGGAATGGTGGGAATGGTGGGAATGGGATGGGAATGGACTGGGAATGGCACAGGAATGGGGGCTGGGAATGGGATTGGAATGATCAGGGACTGGACTGGGAATGGGGACTGGGAATGGGGACTGGGAATTCCATGGATCGAGGGGTTCCGGCCAGGCAGGTGCGGGAATGGGTTCAGGGAATGGGCTGGGAATGGTGGGAATGGGATGGGAATGGACGGGGAATGGCACAGGAATGGGGCAGGAATGAGGTGGGAATGGGAGCTGGGAATGGGGTGGGAATGGGGTGGGAATGGGGTCAGGGAAAGGGGTGGGAATGAAAAGGGAATGGGGACTGGGAATTCCATGGATCGAGGGGTTCTGGCCAGGCAGGTGCGGGAATGGGTTCAGGGAATGGGCTGGGAATGGTGGGAATGGGATGGGAATGGCGCAGGAATGGCGCAGGAATGGGGCAGGAATGAGGTGGGAATGGGAGCTGGGAATGGGGTGGGAACGGGGTGGGAGTGGGGTCAGGGAAAGGGGTGGGAATGAAAAGGGAATGGGGCCAGGGAATTCCATGGATCGAGGGGTTCCGGCCAGGCAGGTGGGGGAATGGAACTGGAATGAACCAGGGAATGGGAAGGGAATGGTGAAAAGAGGCAAGGAATGGGCTGGGAATGGGAAGGGAATGGGCTGAAAAAGTGATGGGAACGGAACGGGAACGGGAATGGGAATGGGGTGGGAATTCCTTGGATCGAGGGGTTCCGGCCAGGCAGGCGCGGGAATGGGCAGGGAATAGAGAGGGAATGGGCTGGGAATGGGATTGGGGTTTTTTCAGGATTTGGGATTTGGGATCAGGGCTTTTCCTGCAGGATTTGGGAACTGGGATCGGAGCGTTTCCCACAGGATTTGGGATTTGGGATCGGAGCGTTTCCCACAGGATTTGGGATTTGGGATCTCCTCCATGTTGGAGCTTTTTCCGAAGGATTTGGGAGCTGGGATAAGGAACTTTTCCTGCAGAATATTTGGGATTTGGGATCGGAGATTTTCCCACAGGATTTGGGATTTGAGATCTGCTCCGTGTTGGAGCTTTTCCCACAGGATTTGGGATCTGGATCAGAACTTTTCCCACAGAATATTTGGGATTCAGGATCGGTGCTTCTCCTGCAGGATTGGGGATTTGGGATTGGAGCTTTTCCCAGAGAATTTGAGATTTGGAATCAGCTTTTCCTGCAGGATTTGGAATCTGGGATTGGAGATTTTCCCGCAGAATTTTGTGATTTGGGATTGGAGATTTTCCCACAGGATTTGGGATCCGGGATCTCCTCCATCTTGGAGCTTTTCCTGCAGAATTTTGGGATTTGGGATCGGAGATTTTCCCACAGGATTTGTGATCTGGGATCTCCTCTATTTTGGAGTTTTTCCCGCAGAATTTGGGATTTGGGATTTGGGATCTGCTCCATGTTGGAGCTTTTCCCACAGGATTTGGGATCTGGATCAGAGCTTTTCCCACAGAATATTTGGGATTCAGGATCGGTGTTTTTCCTGCAGAATGTGGGATCAGGGATCTGAGATTTTCCCGCAGGATTTGGGATTTGGGATTGGGGCTTTTTCTGCAGGATTTTGGGGTTTGGGACCAGAGATTTTCCCACAGGATTTGGGATCCGGGATCTCCTCAATGTTGGAATTTTCCTACAGAATTTTGGGATTTGGGATCAGAGTTTTTCCACAGGATTTGGGATCTGGAATTGCCTCTGTGTTGGAACTTTTCCTGCAGAATTTGGGATCTGGGGTCGGAGATTTTCCCACAGGATTTGGGATCTGGATCAGAGCTTTTCCCACAGAATATTTGGGATTCAGGATCGGTGCTTTTCCTGCAGGATTGGGGATTTGGGATTGGAGCGTTTCCTGCAGAATTTGGGATCGGGGATCTGAGATTTTCCCGCAGGATTTGGGACCTGGGATTGGAGTTTAACTGCAGAATTTTGTGATTTGGGATCGGAGATTTTCCCACAGGATTTGGGATCCGGGATCTCCTCTATGTTGGAGCTTTTCCCGCAGAATATTGGGATTTGGGAGCGGAGATTTTCCCACAGGATTTGTGATCTGGGATCTCCTCTATTTTGGAGTTTTTCCCGCAGAATTTGGGATTTGGGATCTGGGATCTGCTCCATGTTGGAGCTTTTCCCACAGGATTTGGGATCTGGATCAGAGCTTTTCCCACAGAATATTTGGGATTCGGGATCGGTACTTTGCCTGCAGGATTGGGGATTTGGGATTGGGGCTTTTCCTGCAGGATTTGGGATCAGGGATCTGAGATTTTCCCGCAGAATTTGGGATCCGGGATCTCCTCCACGCTGGGGCTTTTCCCACAGGATTTGGGATCTGGGATAAGGAACTTTTTCTGCAGAACTTTGGGATTTGGGATGGGAGATTTTCCTCACAGGATTTGTGATCTGGGATCTCCTCTATTTTGGAGTTTTTCCCGCAGGATTTGGGATTTGAGATCTCCTCAGTGTTGGAGCTTTTCCCACAGGATTTGGGATCTGGATCAGAGCTTTTCCCACAGAATATTTGGGATTCAGGATCGGTGCTTCTCCTGCAGGATTTGGGATTTGGGATTGGAGCTTTTCCTGCAGAATTTGGGATCGGGGATCTGAGATTTTCCCACAGGATTTGGGATCCGGGAGCTCCTCAAAGTTGGAACTTTTTCTGCAGAATTTTGGGATTTGGGATCGGAGATTTTCCCACAGGATTTGTAATCTGGGATCTCCTCTATTTTGGAGTTTTTCCCGCAGAATTTGGGATTTGGGATTGGGGCTTTTCCTGCAGGATTTGGGATTCAGGATCAGTGCTTCTCCTGCAGGATTGGGGATTTGGGATTGGAGTTTTTCCTGCAGGATTTGGGATTTGGGATTGGAGATTTTCCCACAGGATTTGGGATGACCCAATCCAATCCAATCCAATCCATGGGATCCTAATGCAATCCATAGGGTCAGGATCCACTCAACGGAACTGTATCGATCCTGGGGGATCAGGATCCAATCCATGAGAATGGGATTCAATCCATAAGGTCAGGATCCAATCCATGGGATCAGGAAGCAATCCGTGGGATCAGGATCCAATCCATGGGAACAGGACACAATCCATGGGGTCAGGATCCGCTCCACGGAGACAGGATCCAACCCTTGGGAATAGGATCCAACCCAAGGATGGGATCCATCCCATGGACCTGGATCAATCCTGTGGGATCAGGATCCAATCCATGGGGTCGGGATCCAATCCATGGGGTCAGGATCCAATCCATAGGGACAGGATCCAATCCATGGGGTCAGAATCCAATCCAAAGATGGGATCCATCCCATGGATCTGGATCAATTCTGTGGGAGCAGGACCCAATCCATGGGGTCAGGATCCAATCCATGGGGTGAGGATCCAATCCATGGGGTCGGGATCCAATCCATGGGGTCAGGATCCAATCCATAGGGACAGGATCCAATCCATGGGGTCAGAATCCAATCCAAAGATGGGATCCATCCCATGGATCTGGATCAATTCTGTGGGAGCAGGACCCAATCCATGGGGTGAGGACCCAATCCATGGGGTGAGGACCCAATCCATGGGGTGAGGACCCAATCCATGGGGTCAGGACCCAATCCATGGGGTGAGGATCCAACCCATGGGATCAGAATCCAATCCATAGGGACAGGATCCAATCCATGGGGTCAGAATCCAATCCAAAGATGGGATCCATCCCATGGATCTGGATCAATTCTGTGGGATCAGGATCCAATCCATGGGAACAGGACACAATCCATGGGGTCAGGATCCAATCCACGGAGACAGGATCCAACCCTTGGGAATAGGATCCAACCCAAGGATGGGATCCATCCCATGGACCTGGATCAATCCTGTGGGATCAGGATCCAATCCATGGGAACGGGACCCAACCCATGGGGTCAGGATCCAATCCATAGGGACAGGATCCAATCCATGGGGTCAGAATCCAATCCAAAGATGGGATCCATCCCATGGATCTGGATCAATTCTGTGGGAGCAGGACCCAATCCATGGGGTGAGGACCCAATCCATGGGGTCAGGACCCAATCCATGGGGTGAGGATCCAACCCATGGGATCAGAATCCAATCCATAGGGACAGGATCCAATCCATGGGGTCAGAATCCAATCCAAAGATGGGATCCATCCCATGGATCTGGATCAATTCTGTGGGATCAGGATCCAATCCATGGGAACAGGACACAATCCATGGGGTCAGGATCCAATCCACGGAGACAGGATCCAACCCTTGGGAATAGGATCCAACCCAAGGATGGGATCCATCCCATGACCTGGATCAATCCTGTGGGATCAGGATCCAATCCATGGGAACAGGACCCAACCCATGGGGTCAGGATCCAATCCATAGGGACAGGATCCAATCCATGGGGTCAGAATCCAATCCAAAGATGGGATCCATCCCATGGATCTGGATCAATTCTGTGGGAGCAGGACCCAATCCATGGGGTCAGGATCCAATCCATGGGATCAGGACCCAATCCATGGGGTGAGGATCCAATCCATGGGATCAGGACCCAATCCATGGGGTCAGGATCCAATCCATAGGGTCAGGATCCAATCCGGGGGGTCAGGATGCAGTCCATGGGGATCAGGATCCAATCCATGGGGTCAGGATCCAGTCCATGGGATCAGAATCCAATCCATGGGATCAGGATCCAATCCATGGGGTCAGGATCCAGCCCATGGGATCAGGATCCATCCATGGGGTCAGGATCCAGTCCATGGGATCAGGACCTGATCCATGGGATCAGGACCCAATCCATAGAGACAGGACCCAATCCATGGGATTTGGACTTAATCCATGGGGACAGGACTTAATCCATGGGATCAGGATCCAATCCAGGGGGACAGGATCCAATCCATAGGGACAGGATCCAATCCGTGGGGTCAGAATTTGATCCTTGCGATCAAGATCCAATCCTGTGGGATCAGAATCCAATCCATGGGGACAGGATCCAATCCATGGGGACAGGACCCAAACCATGGGGTCAGGATTTGATCCTTGAGATCAGGACCCAATCCATGGGATCCAATCCAATCCATAGGATCAGGACCCAATCCTTGGGATCAGGGACCCAATCCATGGGGTCAGGATCCGATCCAGGGGGTCAGAACCCAGTCCTTGGCATCAGGACCCGATCCATGGGATCAGGATCCAGCCAATGGGATCAGGATCCAATCCGGGGGGTCAGGATCCAAGTCCATGGGATCAGGACCTGATCCATGGGATCCAATCCAATCCATGGGGACAGGATCCAATCCATGGGGTCAGGACCCAATCCATGGGGTCAGGATTTGATCCTTGAGATCAGGACCCAATCCATGGGATCCAATCCAATCCATGGGGACAGGACCCAATCCATGGAGTCAGGATCCGATCCAGGGGTCAGGATCCGATCCAGGGGGTCAGAACCCAGTCCTTGGCATCAGGACCCGATCCATGGGATCAAGATCCAGCCAATGGGATCAGGATCCAATCCGGGGGGTCAGGATCCAGCCAATAGGGATCAGGACCCAGCCCTAGGATGGGACCCACCCCCTGGACCTGCACCAATCCCACGGGATCACCCGGGATCCACCCCGTGCCCTGGACATTCCGGTGGGACACACCAGGACCTCTCCCAGATTTTTGGCCATTCCCAGGATGCGGATTCAGAGCTGGCCGTGTTGTTCCGGAACTTTCTCTCTCCCGGGGCTGCAATTCCCAGGGAACGGCTCCACGTGATCGGCCCGGAGCCGCTGCCTTCCCCCGGGATCCGCCGGATCCCTCGGGATCCCGGCCCGGCTGCCGCCTTTTTCCAAAACATCTCCGGGATTTCGAACCCCGGAATCCCCCGGGATGCTCCCGGAGCCGCTTTTGTACCCAAATTCCTGATGTTTTCCCCAAAATGGGATCTGGGGTTTTTATTTGGGGTGGGGACAAAGATTGGGGCCACGCTGGATCTGCTCAGCCTGGAATTCCTCCTTGTTCATCCTGGAGATCCCGTGATCCCAAATTCCCAGCCTTTCATCCCAAAGATCCTGCGATCCCAAATTCCTGCAGTTTCACCCCAAAGATCCTGCGATCCCAAATTCCTGCTGTTTGTCCCCAAAGATCCTGTGATCCCAAATGCCAGATCTTTTCTCCCCAAATCTCCCGTGATCCCAAATTCCCTGCTTTTTCAGCCTGAAGATGCCACGATCCAAATTCCCACTCTCTCTTCCCGAAGATCCTCTGACCCTAAATTTCCACTTTTTTCTCAAAGATCCCGTGATCCGGAATTCCTGCTGTTTTTTCCCAAAGATCTTGCAATCCCAAATTCCTGCTGTTTGTTCCCAAAAATCCTGTGATTCCAAATGCCAGCTCTTTTATCCCAATGATCCCATGTTCCCAAATTCCTGCTCTTCCTTCCCAATGATCCGGTGATCCCAAATTCCAATTTCATCCCTAAGATCCTTTGATCCCAAATTCCCACTGTTTTATATCCCGAATATCCCGCAATCCCGAATTCCTGCTGGTTCTTCCTATCTCCTGATCCCAAATTCCTCCTCTTTCATCCCAAATATCCCCTGATCCCAAATTCCCACTCTTTCTTCCCAAAGATCCCGTGATCCCAAATTCCTGCTCTCTCATTCTGAATATTCCACAATTCCAAATTCCTGCTGTTTCCTCCAAAGATCCCAAGATCCCAAATTCCCAGTGTTTCTTCCCAAAGATACTCTGACCCTAAATTTCCAATTTTTTCTCAAAGATCTTGCGATCCCAAATTCCCGCTGTTTGTCCCCAAAAATCCGGTGATCCCAGATTCCTGCCGTGGTTCCCAAAAATCCTGTGATCCAAATGTCAGGTCTTTCATTCTGAATCTCCCACAATTCCAAATTCCCGCTCTTTCTTCCCAAAGATCCTCTGACCCCAAATTCCCGCCATTTTTTCCCAAAGATTCTGTGACCCCAAATTCCTGCTGTTTGTCCCCAAAAATCCTGTGATCCCAAATGCCAGCTCTTTTATCCCAGTGATCCCGTGATCCCAAACTCCTCCCCTTCCTTCCCAATGATCCGGTGATCCCAAATTCCCAATTTCATCCCTAAGATCCTTTGATCCCAATTTCCCACTGTTTTATATCCCGAATATCCCGCGATCCCAAATTCCCTACTCTTTCATTCTAAATATCGCATGATCCCAAATTCCCAGCTTTTTCTTCCCAAAGACCCCAAATTCCCGCTGTTTTTTCCCAAAGATCCTCTGACCCAAAATCCCGCCATTTTTCCTGAAAGACCTTGTAATCCCAAATTCCTGCTGTTTGTCCCCAAAAATCCTGGGATGCCAAATGCCAGCTATTTATCCCAATGATCCCATGATCCCAAATTCCTGCTCTTTAATACTGAATATTCCATGATCCCAAATTCCTGCTGTTTCCTCCCAAAGATCCCATGATCCCAAATTCCCACTGTTTTTCCCCAAAGATCCTCTGACCCAAATTCCCGCCATTTTCCCTGAAAGATCCTGGGATCCCAAATTCCCGCTGTTTGTCCCCAAAAATCCTGGGATCCCATATTCCAGCTCTTTTATCCCAGAGATCCCAAGATCCCAAATTCCTGCCATTGCATCCCAAAGATCCCCTGATCCCAAATTCCTGCTGTTTCATCCCAAAGATCCCACAATCCCAAATTCCCACTCTTTCTTCCCAAAGATTCTGTGACCCCAAATTCCTGCTGTTCGTTCCCAAAATCCTGGGATCCCTAATGCCGGCTCTTTTATCCCAATGGTCCCATGTTCCCAAATTCCTGCTCTTTCATTCCAAATGTCCCAGATCCCAAATTCCTGCGGTTTCCTCTCAAAGATCCCATGATCCCAAATTCCCACTGTTTTTCCCCAAAGATCCTCTGACCCAAATTCCCGCCATTTTCCCTGAAAGATCCTGTGATCCCAAATTCCCGCTGTTTGTCCCCAAAAATCCTGGGATCCCAAATGCCAGCTCTTTCATCCCAGAGATCCCAAGATCCCCAAATTCCTGCCATTGCATCCCAAAGATCCCCTGATCCCAAATTCCTGCTGTTTCATCCCAAAGATCCCACAATCCCAAATTCCCACTCTTTCTTCCAAAGATTCTGTGACCCCAAATTCCTGCTGTTCGTTCCCAAAGATCCCGTGATCCCAAATGCCAACTCTTTTATCCCAATGGTCCCATGTTCCCAAATTCCTGCTCTTTCATTCCAAATGTCCCTGATCCCAAATTCCTGCGGTTTCCTCTCAAAGATCCCATGATCCCAAATTCCCGCTGTTTCTTCCCAAAGATCTGACGATAACAAATTCCCGAATCCCCTGTGATCCCAATTCCCTCCTCTTCCTTCCTGAATATCCCATGATCCCAAATTCCTGCCATTGCATCCCAAAGATCCCCTGATCCCAAATTCCCGCTCTTTTATCCTGAATATCCCATGATCCCAAATTCCTGGTTTTTCATCCCGAAGATCCTGCGATCCCAAATTCCTGACATTTCTCCCCAAAGATCCCCCATTCCCAAATTCCCACTGGTTCATCCTGAGTATCCCCATGATCCCAAATTCCTCCTCTTTCTTCCCAAACATCCTGTGATCCCAAATTCGGCCATTTTCACCCCAAATATCCCGAATATCCCAAATTCCTGCCGTTCATTCCTGAGTATCCCTGATCCCAAATCCCCGCTGTTCGATCCCAAATATTCCATGATCCCAAATTCCAGCTGTTCCATCCCGAATATCCCGTGATCCCAAATTCCTGAATATCCCTAAAATATCTCAATCTCCTGAGTATCCCTGATCCCAAATTCCTGCTGTTCGATCCCGAAGATTCCACGATCCCAAATCCCCGTTTTTCCATCCCAAATATTCCATGATCCCAAATTCCAGCTGTTCCATCCCGAATATCCTGTGATCCCAAATTCCTGAATATCCCCAATATCCCAAATTCCCAAATATCCCTAATATCTCAAAATCATGAATATCCATGATCCCAAATTCCCGAATATCCCTAATATCCCAAATTCCCGAATATCCTGTGATCCCAAATTCCCAAATATCCCTAATATCCCAAATTCCTGAATATCCCTAAAATATCTCAAATTCCTGAGTATCCCTTGATCCCAAATTCCTGAATATCCCCAATATCCCAAATTCCCAAATATCCCATGATCCCAAATTCCAGAATATCCCTAATATCCCAAATTCCTGAATACCCCTAATATCCCAAATTCCCAAATATCCAGGGTGTCCCAAATTCCCGAATATCCCATGACCCCAAATTCCCAAATATCCCCAATATCCCAAATTCCAGAATATCCCTAATATCCCAAATTCCCAAATATCCCTAATATCCCAAATTCCCGAATATCCCCAATATCCCAAATTCCCGAATATCCCGTGATCCCAAATTCCCGAATATCCCTAATATCCCAAATTCCTGAATATCCCTAAAATATCTCAAATTCCTGAGTATCCCTTGATCCCAAATTCCCAAATATCCCTAATATCCCAAATATCCCAAATATCCCATGATCCCAAATTCCTGAATATCCCCAATATCCAAATTCCCAAATATCCCATGATCCCAAATTCCAGAATATCCCTAATATCCCAAATTCCTGAATATCCCTAATATCCCAAATTCCCAAATATCCCATGATCCCAAATTCCAGAATATCCCTAATATCCCAAATTCCTGAATATCCCTAATATCCCAAATTCCCAAATATCCAGGGTGTCCCAAATTCCCGAATATCCCTATATATCCCAAATTCCCAAATATCCCATGATCCCAAATTCCCACATATCCCAAAAATTCCCAAATATCCCAAAAACCCCCAGATGTCGGTGTTTCCATCCCCACAGCTGCTGTCCAACGTGGCGCTGTACGCATGCGCGGTGGCGGTGGGCGCCATGTCGTACGTCATGGCCGACCGGAAGCACCGGAAGGCGTCCATCCCAAATCCCACTGTTCCATCCCAAATATCCCAAAAATTCCCAAATTTTGGGAAAAATTCCCAGATGTCGGTGTTTCCATCCCCACAGCTGCTGTCCAACGTGGCGCTGTACGCGTGCGCGGTGGCGGTGGGCGCCATGTCGTACGTGATGGCCGACCGGAAGCACCGAAGGCGTTCCTGGAGGCGCGGCAGTCGCTGGAGGTCAAACTGAACCTGGAGGAGCAGAGCCAGCAGCAGGTGGGGACATGGTGGAAATGCGGGAATGTGGGGATTGGGATTGGGATTGGGATTGGGATTGGGATTGGGGTTGGGGTTGGGATTGGGAATGGGGTTGGGATTGGGGATGGGAATGGGATTGGGATTGGGGATGGGATTGTGTTTGGGGTCAAACTCAACCTGGAGGAGCAGAGCCAGCAGCAGGTGGGGATGAGGGGATTGGGAATGTGGGAATTGGGTTTGGGTTTGGGATTGGGATTGGGAATGGGAATGGGAATTGGGAATGGGGATGGCATGAGGATGGGATTGAGGTCAAACTCGACCTGGAGGAGCAGAGCCAGCAGCAGCAGGTGGGGATGGACAGTGGGAATGTGGGAATTGGGTTTGGGATTGGGATTGGGAATGGGAATGGGAATGGAAATGGGAATGGGAATTGGGAATTGGGAATTTGGGACTGGGATTGGGGATTGGGAATGGGACTGGGATTGGGATTGAGATTGGGGATGGGATTGTGTTTGGGGTCAAACTCAACCTGGAGGAGCAGAGCCAGCAGCAGGTGGGGGATGGTGGGAATGCAGGAATGTGGGAATGTGGGGATTTGAGATTGGGATTGGGATTGGGATTGGGATTGGGAATGGGATTGAGGTCAAACTCAACCTGGAGGAGCAGAGCCAGCAGCAGCAGGTGGGGATGGACAGTGGGAACGTGGGAATGGGATTGGGATTGGGAATTGGGGATTGGGGATTGGTAATGGGATTGGGAATGGGAATGGAATTGGGAAGTGGAATGGGATTGGGAATCGGGAATTGGGAATGGGAATGGGAATGGGAATGGGATGGGATTGGGATTGGGGATGGGATTGAGGTCAAACTCAGCCTGGAGGAGCAGAGCCAGCAGCAGGTGGGGACATGGCGGGAATTGTGGGAATTGGGATTGGGAAATGGGGATGGGGATGGCATTCGGATGGGAATGGGATTGAGATTGGGATCCGGTGAGGATGGGAATGGGAATGGGATTGGGGATGGGAATGGGATGGAATGGGATTGGGATTGGGAGTGTTGAAGGGAATGGGAATAGAGTGAGAATGGGAATAGGAATGGGATTGGACCGTGATCAGGAATGGGATTGGGAAATGGGTTGGGAATGGGATTGGGGATGGGGATGGGGATGGGAATGGGGTGTGGAATGGGAATGGAGTGAGAACGGGATTGGGAATGGGATGGCGATGGGGAATGGGATCGGTAATGGGGTTGCAAACAAGGTCAGGAATGAGAATGGGAATGGGATTGGGAATGGGAATGGGGTTGGGATTGGGAATGGGAATGGGAATGGGAATGGGATTGTGAATGAGATGAGGAACAGGAACGGGATTGGGATGGGAGCGGGGTGGGGAGGGACTTGGGAATGGGGCCAGGAGTGGGATTGGGAATAGGAAATGGGAATGGGGTTGGAACAAGAACAGGAACAAGAAAGGGATTGGGATGGGAATGGGGTGGGGATGGGATTGGGAATGGGACTTGGAATGGGATTGGGAATGGGGCTGGGGCTGGGAATGGGAATGGGGCCAGGGATGGGAAATGGGAATGGGGTTGGAACAAGAACAGGAACAAGAATGGGATTGGGATGGGAATGGGGTGGGGATGGGAATGGGGGAATGGGAATGGGAATGGGGTCAGGAATGGGATTGGGAATGGGGTGAGGATGGGATTGGCATTGGGAATGGGATTGGGAATGGGGCTGGGATAGCCAGCGGGATTTTGGGATTGCGCTGGGAGGTGGGAACATGGCGCCAGGCAGGAATGGGATCAGGAATGGGGCCGGGAATGGGATCAGGAATGGGCCCGGGACACCCAGAGGGATTTTGGGATGGTGGTGGGACGTGGGAACAGGATGCCGGGTGGGAATGGGAATGGGGCCAGGAATGGGATTGGGAATAGGAAATGGGAATGGGGTTGCGAACAAGAACAGGAACAAGAATGGGATTGGGAATGGGATTGGGATTGGGGCTAGGGGGATTGGGAATGGGGCTGGGATAGCCAGCGGGATTTTGGGATTGTGCTGGGAGGTGGGAACACGGCGCCAGGCGGGAATGGGATCAGGAATGGGGCCGGGAATGGGATCAGGAATGGGGCTGGGAATGGGAGCAGGAATGGGCCTGGGACAGCCAGAGGGATTTTGGGATCCTGGTGGGAGGTGGGAACAGGATGCCGGGTGGGAATGGGAATGGGAATGGGATCAGGAATGGGAATAGGATACTTGGCAGGATTTTGGGATTTGTGTGGGGGGTGGGAATGGGATCCCAAGATTCCGGATGGATTCTGGAGCAGATTCCATCCCTGTTCCTGCTGGGAAATCCATGGGGCTGAGCCAGGCAGGGACTGGGGAGCTGGGAAAGGCCGGGAATGTTCTCCTGGGAACGGGGACAGGGACACGGGAATGTTCTCCTGGGAACGGGGACAGGGACACGGGTCCATTCCTTGGGAATGGGGACAGGGACACGGAGCCGTTCCTCGGGAATCTCCTCCTTGGGAATGGGAACAGGGACATGAGTCCATTCCTTGGGAAAGGGGACAGGGACAGGGGGCCGTCCCTTGGGAATGGGGACAGGGACACGGGAATGTTCTCCTGGGAATGGGGACAGGGACACGGGAACCTCCTCCTTGGGAATGGGGACAGGGACACGGGAATGTTCTCCTGGGAATGGGGACAGGGACACGGGGCCGTCCCTTGGGAATGGGGACAGGGACACGGGAATGTTCTCCTGGGAATGGGGACAGGGACACGGAGCCGTCCCTTGGGAATGGGGACAGGGACACGGGGCCGTTCCTCGGGAATCTCCTGGGATTGGGGACAGGAACACTGGAATGTTCTCCTGGGAATCTCCTTGGAATGGGGACAGGGACACGGGAATGTTCTTTGGGAATGGGGACAGGGACACGGAACCATTCCTCGGGAATGGGGACGGGGACAGGGGGCCGTCCCTTGGGAATGGGGACAGGGACACGGGAATATCCTTCCTTGGGAATGGGGACAGGGACATGGGAATGTTCTCCTCGGGAATGGGGACAGGGACACGGAGCCGTTCCTTGGGAATCTCCTGGGAATGGGGACAGGGAAACGGGGCCGTTCCTTGGGAATGGGGACAGGGACACGGGGCCGTTCCTCGGGAATCTCCTGGGATTGGGGACAGGGACACAGGAATGTTCTCCTGGGAATGGGGACAGGGACACGGGGCCCTTTCTCGAGAATGGCGACAGGGACACTGGGAATTTCCATCTGGGAATGGGGACAGGGACACGGGGTCTTTTCTTGGCAATGGGGACAGGGACACGGGAATGTTCTCCTGGGAATGGGGACAGGGACACGGGTCCATTCCTTGGGAAAGGGGACAGGGACACGGAGCCGTTCCTCGGGAATCTCCTCCTTGGGAATAGGAACAGGGACATGAGTCCATTCCTTGGGAAAGGGGACAGGGACAGGGGACCGTCCCTTGGGAATGGGGACAGGGACACGGGAATGTTCTCCTGGGAATGGGGACAGGGACACGGGAACCTCCTCCTTGGGAATGGGGACAGGGACACGGGAATGTTCTCCTGGGAATGGGGACAGGGACACGGGGCCATTGCTCGGGAATCTCCTGGGATTGGGGACAGGAACACTGGAATGTTCTCCTGGGAATCTCCTTGGAATGGGGACAGGGACACGGGAATGTTCTTTGGGAATGGGGACAGGGACACGGGAATATCCTTCCTTGGGAATGGGGACAGGGACATGGGAATGTTCTCCTCGGGAATGGGGACAGGGACACGGAGCCGTTCCTTGGGAATCTCCTGGGGACGGGGACAGGGACGCGGGGCCGTTCCTGGGGAATGGGGACAGGGACAGGGAGCCGTTCCTGGGGAATGGGGACAGGGACAGGGAGCCGTTCCTGGGGAATGGGGACAGGGACACGGCGCCGTTCCTTGGGAATGGGGACAGGGACAGGGAGCCGTTCCTCGGGATTGGGGACAGGGACCCGGGGCCGTTCCTCGGGAATCTCCTGGGATTGGGGACAGGGACAGGGAGCCGTTCCTCGGGATTGGGGACAGGGACCCGGGGCCGTTCCTGGGGAATCTCCTGGGATTGGGGACAGGGACACGGGGCCGTTCCTGGGGAATCTCCTGGCATTGGGGACAGGGACCCGGGGCCGTTGCTCCGGTGACGGCTCTGCCGCGCGCCGGCGTTCCCGGCGGGATTCCCGGGTTCCCGGGGGTAACTCCGCCCCGTCAGCCGAGTTCCGTGCGCTCGATGGGAATTCCCACGCGGAGCTGGGCGGGTCCGACCCTGCTGCAGCTGCAGAAACAGCCCTGAGCCAGGGATATCGATCCCTGATCGATCACTGATCAATCACTGACCCATCCCCGATCAATCCCTGAGCCAGGGATATCGATCCCTGATCGATCACTGATCAATCACTGACCCATCCCCGATCAATCCCTGAGCCAGGGATATCGATCCGATCCAGGGATATCGATCCCTGATACAGGGCTTTCGATCCCTGATCAATCACTGATCCAGGGATATCGATCCCCGATACAGGGCATTCGATCCCTGATCAATCACTGATCCAGGGATATCGATCCCTGATCAATCACTTATCCAGGGATATTGATCACTGATCAATCACTGGTCCAGGGATATCGATCCCTGATCAATCACTTATCCAGGGATATTGATCACTGATCAATCACTGGTCCAGGGATATTGATCCCTGATCAATCACTGATCAATCCCAGATCCATCCCTGATCAATCACTGATCCAGGGATATCGATCCCTGATCCAGGGATATCCATCCCTGATCAATCCCTGATCCAGGGATATCAATCCCCCATCCATCCCATATCCATTCCTGATCCAAGGATATTGATCCCTGATCCAGAAATACCAATCCCTGATCCATCCCTGATCAATCCCTGATCCAGGGATATCGATCCCTGATCCATATATGATCAATCCCTCATCCAGAGATATTTTTCGCTGTCCATCCCTGATCCAGGGATATTGACCCCGATCCATCCCTGATCAATCCCTGATCCAGGTCTATTGATCCCTGATCCAGGGATATCGATCTCTGATCCATCCCATGATCCATCCCAAATCCATCCCTGATCCAGGATATTGATCCCGATCTGTCCCACTATCCAGGGATATTGATCTCTGCTCCATCCCTGATCAATCCCTGATCTGGGAATTTCAATCCCCGATCCATCCTGGATCCATCCAGGGTCCATCCCTGGATTTGGGATTCGGGATTTGGGGTTTGAGATGAGAGATGTGGGATTTGGGGTTTGGGGTTTGGGGTTTGGGATGTGGGATTTGGGATTTGGGATGTGGGATTTGGGATCTGGGGTGTACAATGCGGGATTTGGGATTCAGTGCTTTTCCATGGATGGATCCCACCGAGAATATTTTAATCTCCTCTCGTTTTAATCTCACTTAATCTCAGAAGCGTTTTAATCCCGAAGCTCCCGGGGATCTTTGGGGACCTCGGTGCAGATTCCTTTCCTTTCTCGCCCCAACCTTTCCCTGGACACTCCCAGGCATCCGGGGGTTCAATCCCTGGGAATTCCAGCCCAGCCCCTCCCCACCCTCCCAGCCTGCAATTCCTGATTTTTCCCCTGTAATTCCCAACATTTCCCCGTGCAATTCCCAAACTTCTCCGCCGGAATTCCCGACGCTTTTCCCTCGGAATTCCAGGAGCGGCTGATGCTGTCCATCCTGCCCAAGCACGTGGCGGACGAGATGCTGAAGGACATGAAGAAGGACCCGAGCCAGAAGGAGCTGCAGCAGTTCAACACCATGTACATGTACCGCCACGAGAACGTCAGGTGAACCTCACGGAAAAAATTCCCGGAAAAAATTCCCCGAAAAAATTCCCCAAAAAAATTCCCAAAAATCCACCCCACCCCTTTCTGCGTGGGAAATGGCGACAGGAAAACGGGTGGGAATTCCCGAAATTCCGTCATCCTGCGCAGAAAACGTTGCCAGGAAAGGGTTGGGAGGTCCCAAAATTCCAGTGCAGAAAATGTTCCTGGAAAACCATTGGGAATTCCCAAAATTCCCCGTTCTGTGTGGAAAATGTTGCCAGGAAAAACAGTGGGAATTCCCAAAATTCTCTCATTCCACGTGGAAAACGATCCTGGAAAAACCACAGGGAATTCCCAAAATTCCCCCTGTCCCGTGCCTGGAAAACATTCCCGGAAAACCAGCGGGAATTCCCAAAATTCTCCCATTTTGAACGGAAAATTTTCCCTGGAAAATTTCCCCAAAATTCCCCCGTTCAGTGCAGGAAAAGTTCCCTGGAAAATCCCGCAGGAATTCCCAAAATTCCCTCCCTTTCCACAGGGAAAACGTTGCCAGGAAAACGGGCGGGAATTCCCAAAATCCTTCTGTTCCGTGTGGAAAACGTTGCCAGGAAAGGCGGCAGGAGTTCCCAAAATTCTGGTGCAGAAAATGCTCCTGGAAAATCAGTCGGAATTCCCAAAATTTCCCCATTCTGTGTGGAAAATCCTCCTGGAAAAATGGTGGGAATTGCCAAAATTCCAGGGTGGAAAACGTTCCCAGAGAACCCATTGGGAATTCCCAAAATTTCATCATTCTGCACAGAAAACATTCCAGGAAAACCAGGGAGAATTCCCCAAAATTTTGGTGTGGAAAACTTTCTTTGGAAATCAGCAGCAATTCCCAAAATTCCCTTTGTACCATGCTTGGAAAACGTTCCTGGAAAACCAACAGAAATCCCAGAAATTCCCCCTGTTCCACATGGAAAATATTCCTGGAAAACCAGTGAGAATTCCCAAAATTCCTCCCCATTCCATGCGGAAAACATTCCCACAAAACCATCGGGAATTCCCAAAATTCCAGGGTGGAAAATGTTCCCAGAAAACCCAGTGGGAATTCCCAAAATTCTCCCCGTCCCACACAGAAAACATTCCTGGAATCCGTCGGGAATTCCTGAAATTCCCAAAATTACAAGCAGAAAACGTTCCCAGGAAAACTGGTTGGAATTCCCAAAATTCCCTCCCCGTTCCAGGTGGAAAACGTTCCCACAAAACCTGGTGGGAATTCCCAAAATTCCCCGTTCTGTGTGGAAAATGTTGCCAGGAAAAACAGTGGAAATTCCCAAAAATTCCAGGGTGGAAAACTATCCCAGAAAACCCATTGGGAATTCCCAAAATTCCCCCATCCTGTGCTGAAAACATTCCAGGAAAAATGGTGAGAATTGCCAAAATTCCAGGGTGGAAAATGTTCCCAGAAAACCCAGTGGGAATTCCCAAAATTCTCCCATTCCACGTGGAAAACGGTCCTGGAAAAACCACAGGGAAATTCCCAAAATTGGGATTGAGTTACGATTGAGTTTTCAGGGCGTCATTTTCACTTTATCCCGGATTTTCTTTTTTGGGAAAACGGGAATGGGGAAGTTGGGATCGAGTTTGCATCCCCACATCCGGGAATTTTTGTTTTGGGGGGAAAACGGGAATGAGGAAATTGGGATTGAGTTCTCAGAGCGCAGTTTTTGCCATATCCTGGATATTTTTTAGGAAAAACGGGAATGGGTAAATCAGGATTGAGTTTGTGTCCCCACATCTGGAATTTTTTTGGGGGGGAAAATGGGAAGGGGGAAATTGGGATTGAGTTTGCATCCCCACATCCAGGATTTTTATTTATTTTTGGATAATGGGAATGAAGAATTCAGGATTGAGTTTGCCGAGTGCCGTTTTCACCAAATCCCAGATTTTGTTACGGGGAAAAACGAGAATGAGAAAATTGGGATCGAGTTTGTATCCCCACATCCAGGATTTTTATTTATTTTTGGATAATGGGAATGAAGAATTCAGGATTGAGTTTGCCGAGTGCCGTTTTCACCAAATCCCAGATTTTGTTACGGGGAAAAACGAGAATGAGAAAATTGGGATCGAGTTTGTATCCCCACATCCAGGATTTTTATTTATTTTTGGAAAATGGGAATGAAGAATTCAGGATTGAGTTTGTCGAGTGCCATTTTCACAAAATCCCAGATTTTTTTTGTGGGGAAAAACGAGAATGAGAAAATTGGGATTGAGTGTGCGTCCCCACATCCAGGATAATTTTTTG
The DNA here is from genome assembly GCF_028551555.1 of Melozone crissalis. Taxonomy (NCBI): domain Eukaryota; kingdom Metazoa; phylum Chordata; class Aves; order Passeriformes; family Passerellidae; genus Melozone; species Melozone crissalis. The sequence goes on from NW_026536162.1 coordinate 24,901, forward strand.
GGAGGAAAACGGGAATGAGGAAATTGGGATTGAGTTCTCAGAGTGCAGTTTTTGCCATATCCTGGATATTTTTTAGGAAAAACGGGAATGGGTAAATCAGGATTGAGTTTGCATCCCCACATCTGGAATTTTTTTTGGGGGGGAAAATGGGAAGGGGGAAATTGGGATTGAGTTTGCATCCCCACATCCAGGATTTTTATTTATTTTTGGAAAATGGGAATGAAGAATTCAGGATTGAGTTTGCCGAGTGCCATTTTCACAAAATCCCAGATTTTTTTTGTGGGGAAAAACAAGAATGAGAAAATTGGGATCGAGTTTGTATCCCCACATCCAGGATTTTTATTTATTTTTGGAAAATGGGAATGAAGAATTGAGGATTGAGTTTGCCGAGTGCCGTTTTCACCAAATCCCAGATTTTTTTTGTGGGAAAAAACAAGAATGAGGAAATTGGGATTGAGTTTGCATCCCCACATCCAGGATTTTTATTTATTTTTGGAAAATGGGAATGAAGAATTGAGGATTGAGTTTGCCGAGTGCCGTTTTCACCAAATCCCAGATTTTTTTTGTGGGAAAAAACAAGAATGAGGAAATTGGGATTGAGTTTGCATCCCCACATCCGGGATTTTTATTTTTGGGAAAACGGGAATGAGAAAATAGGGATTGAATGTGCATCCCCACATCCAGGATAATTTTTTGGGGGGAAAACGGGAATGAGGAAATTGGGATTGAGTTCTCAGAGTGCAGTTTTTGCCATATCCTGGATATTTTTTAGGAAAAACGGGAATGGGTAAATCAGGATTGAGTTTGCATCCCCACATCTAGAAATTTTTTTGGGGGGGAAAATGGAAAGGGGGAAATTGGGATTGAGTTTGCATCCCCACATCCAGGAATTTTATTTATTTTTGGAAAATGGGAATGAAGAATTCAGGATTGAGTTTGTCGAGTACCGTTTTCACAAAATCCCAGATTTTTATGTGGGGAAAAACGAGAATGAGGAAATTAGGATTGAGTTTGCATCCCCACATCCGGGATTTTTATTTTTGGGAAAACGGGAATGAGAAAATTGGGATTGAGTGTGCATCCCCACATCCAGGATAATTTTTTGGGAGGAAAACGGGAATGAGGAAATTGGGATTGAGTTCTCAGAGCGCAGTTTTTGCCATATCCTGGATATTTTTTAGGAAAAACGGGAATGGGTAAATCAGGATTGAGTTTGTGTCCCCACATCTGGAAATTTTTTTGGGGGGGAAAATGGAAAGGGGGAAATTGGGATTGAGTTTGCATCCCCACATCCGGGATTTTTATTTATTTTTGGATAATGGGAATGAAGAATTCAGGATTGAGTTTGCCGAGTGCCGTTTTCACCAAATCCCAGATTTTTTTTGTGGGGAAAAACGAGAATGAGAAAATTGGGATCGAGTTTGTATCCCCACATCCAGGATTTTTATTTATTTTTGGAAAATGGGAATGAAGAATTCAGGATTGAGTTTGTCGAGTGCCATTTTCACAAAATCCCAGATTTTTTTTGTGGGGAAAAACGAGAATGAGAAAATTGGGATTAAGTTTGCGTCCCCACATCCGGGATTTTTATTTTTGGGAAAATGGGAATGAGAAAATTTTGATTGACTGTGCATCCCCACATCCAGGATATTTTTTTTTGGGAAAACAGGAATGAGGAATTTGGGTTGAGTTTGTCGTGTGGCATTTTTGCCATATCCAGGATTTTTTTGGGGGGAAAATGGGAATGGAGAATTTGGGATTGAGTTTGTGTCCCCACATCTGGAATTTTTTTTGGGGGGGAAAATGGAAAGGGGGAAATTGGGATTGAGTTTGCATCCGCACATCCGGGATTTTTATTTATTTTTGGAAAATGGGAATGAAGAATTCAGGATTGAGTTTGCCGAGTGCCATTTTCACCAAATCTGGGATTTTGTTATGGGGAAATCAGGAATGAGAAAATTGGGATTGAGTTTGTGTCCCCGCATCCAGGATATTTTTTTTGGGAAAACAGGAATGAGGAATTTGGGTTGAGTTTGTTGTGTGGCATTTTTGCCATATCCAGGATTTTTTTGGGGGGAAAATGGGAAGGGGGAATTTGGGATTGAGTTTGCATCCCCACATCCGGGATTTTTATTTATTTTTGGAAAATGGGAATGAAGAATTCAGGATTGAGTTTGCCGAGTGCCATTTTCACCAAATCCCAGATTTTTATGTGGGGAAAAACAGGACTGAGGAAATTTGGGATTGAGTTTGTATCACCAAATCCAGGATTTTTTTGGGGGAAAACAGAAATGAGGAACTTGGGATTGAGTTCGTAGCTCATCGTTTTGACCCGATCCAGGATATTTTTTATGGGGAAAACAGCGAGTGGGGAGGTTGGGATTGAGTTTGGGGAGCTGGGATTGAGTATCCCCACACATCCGGGGATTTTTTGGGAAATGGGGAATGTGTGTGGGGCCGGGATCGATCCCCGTTTTTGTCCCCGTTGGCAGCATCCTGTTCGCCGACATCGTGGGCTTCACGCAGCTCTCGTCGTCCTGCAGCGCCCAGGAGCTCGTCAAGCTGCTCAACGAGCTCTTCGCCCGCTTCGACAAGCTGGCCGCCGTGAGTCACGCGCGCAATTCCCCCCAAAAATTCCTGAAAAAATATTCCAGGAATTCCCCCCACAAAAAATCCCTGAAATTCCCCCCCAAAAATTCCTGGAATTCCTACCAGAAATCCCAAGAATTCCCCCCCAAAAATTCCTGGAATTCCTACCAAAAATCCCCAGAATTCCTCCCTAAAAATTCCTGGAATTCCTACCAAAAATCCCCAGAATTCCTCCCTAAAATTCCCAGAATTCTCCCCTGATATTCCAGGAATTCTTCCCCGGAATCCCCGGATTTTCCCCCAAAAATCCCCAGAATTCTCCCCCTAAAATTCTCATAATTCCCCCAAAAGAATTGCAGGAATTCCTCCCAAAAATTCCCAGAATTCCCCCCAAAAAATTCCCGCAATTTTCCCCCAAAATCCCCAGAATTCCTCCCAAAAATCCCCATAATCCCCTGAAAAAAATTCCTGGAATTCCACCCAAAAAATTCCTGGAATTCCTCCCAAAAATCCCAAGAATTCCCCCCAAATAATTCCTGGAATTCTTCCCAAAAATCCATGCAATTCCTCCAAAAAATTCCCAGAATTTCCGCTCAAAATCCCCGGAATTCCTCCCAAAAAAATCCCCAACATTCCTCACAAAACCCTCCATAATTCCCCCCCAAAAAATTCCTGGAATTCCCCCCCAAAAATCCCAGGAATTCCTCCCAAAAATCCCCATAATCCCCCGAAAAAAATTCCTGGAATTCCCCCTAGAAATTCACCCCCCAAAAATTCCCAGAATTTTCCCCAAAAAATTCCTGGAATTCCTCCCAAAAAATTCCAGGAATTGCTCCCAAAAATCCCCAGAATTCCCCCAAAAAATCCCCAAAATTTCCCCCCAAAATCCCCAGAATCCCCCTCAAAAATTCCAGGAATTCCTCCCAAAAATATCCCAGAATTCCCTGAAAAAAATTCCTGGAATTCCTCCCAAAAATATCCCAGAATTCCCCCCAAAAAATTCCCGGAATTCCTCCAAAAAAATTCCCAGAATTCGTCCCTAAAAATACCCAGAATTTCCCAAAAAAAATCTCAGAATTCCTCCCAAAAATTTCCCAGAACTCCCCGAAAAAATCCCCAAAATTTCCCCAAAAAATCCCCAGAATTCCCCCCAAAAAATTCCTGGAATTCTTCCCGAAAATTCCCAGAATTTCCCCCCAAAAATCCCCCAAATTCCTACCAAAAAATCCCCAAAATTCCTCCCAAAAATGCCTGGAATTCCCTGAAAAAAATTCCAGGAATTCCTCCCAAAAATCCCTTTAATTTCCCCCTAAAAATCCCTGGAGTCCCCCTCCCAAAAATTCCAGGAATTCCCCACCAAAAATTCCTGGAAATTTCCCCCCAAAATCCCCAGAATTTCTCACAAAAAATTCCCAGAATTCCCCCCAAAAATCCCCAGAATTCCCAGAAAAAGATTCCCAGAATTCTCCCCCAAAAATTCCAGGAATTCCTCCCAAAAAATCCCCGGAATTCCCTGAAAATAATTCCAGGAATTCCTGCCAAAAATCCCCAGAATTCCCAGGAAAAAATTCCTGGAATTCCCCCCCAAAATCCCCGGAATTCCCCCCCAAAAATTCCCAGAATTCCCAGAAAAAAATCCCCAAAAATTCCTGGAATTCCTCCCAAAAAGTCCCCAGAATTCTGCCCAAAATTTCCCAGAACTTCCCCCAAAATTCCCAGAACTTCCCCCAAAAAATCCCCAGAATTTTCCCCCCCAAAATCCCCAGAATTCTCCCAAAATATTCCAGGAATTCCTCCCCAAAATCCCTGGATTTTTTTCCCCAAAATCCCCAGAATTCCTCCCAAAAATCCCCAGAATTCCCAGAAAAAGATTCCCAGAATTCTCCCAAAAAATTCCTGGAATTTCTCCCTCCCAAAAATTCCGGGAATTTCTCCCAAAAATCCCCAGAATTTCCCCCCAAAAATCCCCAGAATTCCCTGAAAAAAATTCCAGGAATTCCTCCCAAAATCCCCGGAATTCCTCCCAAAATTTTCCCAGAATTCCCCCCAAAAAATTCCAGGAATTCCTCCCAAAAATCCCCAGAATTCCTCCTTAAAGTTCTCAGAAATCCCCCAAAAACCCTCTGGAATTCCTCCCAAAAATTTCTGGAATTCCCCCCAAAAATTCCCAGAATTTCCCCCCCAAAATTCCTGGAATTCCCCCCAAAAATCCCCAGAATTTCCCCCCAAAAAAGCCCCAGAATTCTCCCAAAAAAATCTTGAATTCCTTCCAAAAATCCCCGGAATTCCCTGAAAAAAATTCCTGGAATTCCCCCCAAAACATCCCCAGAATTCCCCTCAAAAATCCCCGGAATTCCCAGAAAAAAATCCCCTAAAATTCAAAAAAATTCCTGGAATTCCTCCCAAAAAATGCCCAGAATTCCCTGAAAAAATTCCAGGAATTCCCCCCAAAAATAAATCGGGGCCAGGAGTTTGGGAGTCCATGAGGGGACGGAGATGTTCAAGCTCCGGTGGGTGGGAAATGGGAAAAAAATGGGAAACAAATGAAAAAAAAAAATCCCATTTTGGGGGTTCGAGTCGGGAATTTTGGGAATCCCGGGACAATTTTTGGGAATTTTTTTCCGGGAATTCCGGGGGTTCCCCCAGAGGCACCACCAGCTGCGGATCAAGATCCTGGGGGATTGCTACTACTGCATCTGCGGCCTGCCCGACTTCCGCGAGGACCACGCGGCGTGCTCCATCCGCATGGGGCTGGCCATGGTGGACGCCATCGCGTAAGGGAAACGGGGATTTGGGAATTTGGGAATTGGGGATTGGGGATTGGGGATTGGGGATTGGGGAATTGGGGAATTGGGAATTGGGAATTCCGGGAGGACCACGCGGCGTGCTCCATCCGCATGGGGCTCGCCATGGTGGACGCCATCGCGTAAGGGAAACGGGGATTTGGGAATTTGGGAATTGGGGATTGGGGATTTGGGATTGGGGATTGGGGATTGGGAATTCCGGGAGGACCACGCGGCGTGCTCCATCCGCATGGGGCTGGCCATGGTGGACGCCATCGCGTAAGGGAAACGGGGATTCTACGGGAATTTGGGAATTGGGGATTGGGGATTGGGGATTTGGGAATTGGGATTGGGAATTGGGGATTGGGGATTGGGAATTGGGGATTTGGGGATTGGGGGTTGGGAATTCCGGGAGGACCACGCGGCGTGCTCCATCCGCATGGGGCTGGCCATGGTGGACGCCATCGCGTAAGGGAAACGGGGATTTAATGGGGATTTCGGGATTGGGGATTGGGGATTGGGGATTGGGGATTGGGGATTGGGGATTTGGGATTGGGATGGGATGGGAATGGCAATGGGAATGGGAATTGGGATGGGATAGCAATGGCAATTGGGATGGAATGGGAATTGGGAATTGGGGATTGGGAATTGGGAATTGGGAATTGGGGATTGGGGATTGGGAATGGGAATTGGGGAATGGGAATTAGAAATGGGAATGGGAAATGGGAATGGGATCCATGGGATGGGATGGGATGGGGATTGGGGATTGGGAATTGGGATTGGGGATTGGGAATTGGGAATGGGATTTGGGATTGGGGATTGGGAATTGGGATTGGGGATTGGGAATTGGGAATTGGGATTGGTGATTGGGAATTGGGGAATTGGGATTGGGGATTGGGAATTGGGATTGGGATTTGGGGATTGGGGATTGGGAGTATTGGGAATTGGGGATTGGGGATTGGGAATGGGAATTGGGATTTGGGGATTGGGGATTGGGAGTATTGGGGCTTGGGAATTGGGAATGGGATTTGGGAATTGGGAATTGGAATTGGGGATTGGGGATTGGGAATTGGGGATTGGGAATTGGGGATTGGGAATTCCGGGAGGACCACGCGGCGTGCTCCATCCGCATGGGGCTGGCCATGGTGGAGGCCATCGCGTAAGGGAAACGGGAATTCTACGGGAATTTGGGAATTGGGGATTGGGGATTGGGGACTGGGATTGGGAGTTGGGAACTGGGATTGGGGATTGGGAATTGGGAATTGGGGTGGGATCAATGGGATAGGATGGGATCCATGGGATGGGGATTGGGGATTGGGATTTGGGGATTGGGATTTGGGAGTTGGGAATTGGGGATTGGGAATTGGGGATTGAAGATTGGGAATTGGGAATTGGGATGCGATGGGGATAGGGATTGGATGGGAATGGGAACAGGAATGGGAATTGGGATCCATGGGATGGGAAAGGGAATTGGGAACTGGGAATTGCCAATTGTGAATTGCGAATTGGGAATTGGGATGGGATCCATGGATGGGATTGGGAATGGGAAATGGGAATTGGGAATTGGGAATTGGGGATTGGGGATTGGGGATTGGGGATTGGGGAATTGGGGATTGGGGATTGGGATTTGGGGATTGGGGATTGGGGATTGGGGATTGGGGATTGGGGGTTGGGAATTCCGGGAGGACCACGCGGCGTGCTCCATCCGCATGGGGCTGGCCATGGTGGACGCCATCGCGTAAGGGAAACGGGGATTCTACGGGAATTTGGGAATTTGGGATTTGGGGATTTGGAGATTGGGAATTCCGCGAGGACCACGCGGCGTGCTCCATCCGCATGGGGCTGGCCATGGTGGACGCCATCGCGTAAGGGAAACGGGGATTTGGGAATTGGGGATTGGGAATTGGGGATTGGGGAATGGGGATTGGGGATTGGGATTTGGGGATTGGGGATTGGAGATTGGGAATTGGGAATTGGGATTGGGAATTGGGATTGGGGATTGGGGATTGGGGATTTGGGATTGGGGATTTGGAGATTGGGAATTCCGGGAGGACCACGCGGCGTGCTCCATCCGCATGGGGCTGGCCATGGTGGACGCCATCGCGTAAGGGAAACGGGGATTTGGGAATTGGGGATTGGGAATTGGGATTGGGGATTGGGGATTGGGGAATTGGGGAATTGGGAATTGGGAATTCCGGGAGGACCACGCGGCGTGCTCCATCCGCATGGGGCTCGCCATGGTGGACGCCATCGCGTAAGGGAAACGGGGATTTAATGGGGATTTGGGAATTGGGGATTGGGGATTGGGGATTGGGGACTGGGATTGGGAGTTGGGAACTGGGATTGGGGATTGGGCATTGGGGATTGGGATTGGGAATTGGGATTGGGGATTGGGGATTGAGGATTGGGGATTTGGGGATTGGGGGTTGGGAATTCCGGGAGGACCACGCGGCGTGCTCCATCCGCATGGGGCTGGCCATGGTGGACGCCATCGCGTAAGGGAAACGGGAATTCTACGGGAATTTGGGAATTGGGGATTGGGGATTGGGGATTTGGGAATTGGGGATTTGGGGATTGGGGATTGGGAATTCCGGGAGGACCACGCGGCGTGCTCCATCCGCATGGGGCTGGCCAAGGTGGACGCCATCGCATAAGGGAAACGGGAATTTGGGAATTGGGGATTGGGAATTGGGGATTGGGGAATGGGGATTGGGGATTGGGATTTGGGGATTGGGGATTGGAGATTGGGAATTGGGAATTGGGATTGGGAATTGGGATTGGGGATTGGGGATTGGGGATTTGGGATTGGGGATTTGGAGATTGGGAATTCCGGGAGGACCACGCGGCGTGCTCCATCCGCATGGGGCTGGCCATGGTGGACGCCATCGCGTAAGGGAAACGGGGATTTGGGAATTTGGGAATTGGGGATTGGGGATTGGGGATTTGGGAATTGGGATTGGGAATTGGGATTGAGAATTGGGAATTGGGATTGGGGATTGGGGATTGGGATTTGGGAATTGGGGATTGGGGATTGGGAATTCCGGGAGGACCACGCGGCGTGCTCCATCCGCATGGGGCTGGCCATGGTGGACGCCATCGCGTAAGGGAAACGGGGATTCTACGGGAATTGGGGAATTTGGGATTGGGGATTGGGGATTTGGGATTGGGAATTGGGGATTGGGAATTGGGATTGGGGATTGGGGATTGGGAATTGGGGATTGGGGATTGGGAATTCCGGGAGGACCACGCGGCGTGCTCCATCCGCATGGGGCTGGCCATGGTGGACGCCATCGCGTAAGGGAAACGGGAATTTGGGAATTTGGGAATTGGGGATTGGGGATTGGGGATTGGGGATTGGGGATTGGGATTTGGGGATTGGGGATTGGAGATTGGGAATTGGGAATTGGGATTGGGAATTGGGATTGGGGATTGGGGATTGGGGATTTGGGATTGGGGATTTGGAGATTGGGAATTCCGGGAGGACCACGCGGCGTGCTCCATCCGCATGGGGCTGGCCATGGTGGAGGCCATCGCGTAAGGGAAACGGGGATTTGGGAATTTGGGAATTTGGGAATTGGGGATTGGGGATTTGGGGATTGGGGATTTGGGGATTGGGAATTGGGATTGGGGATTGGGGATTGGGGATTGGGGATTGGGGATTGGGAATTGGGATTGGGGATTGGGGATTGGGGATTTGGGGATTGGGAATTTGGGAATTGGGGATTGGGGATTGGGGAATTGGGGATTGGGGATTGGGAATTGGGATTGGGGATTGGGGATTGGGGATTGGGATTTGGGGATTGGGGATTGGGGATTGGGGATTGGGGATTGGGGATTGGGGATTGGGGATTGGGGATTTGGGATTGGGATGGAATGGGAATGGCAATGGGAATGGGAATTGGGATGGGATAGCAATGGCAATTGGGATGGAATGGGAATTGGGAATTGGGGATTGGGAATTGGGAATTGGGAATTGGGGAATGGGAATTGGGAATTGGGAATTGGGAATTGGGGAATGGGAATTAGAAATGGGAATGGGAAATGGGAATGGGATCCATGGGATGGGATGGGGATTGGGGATTGGGAATTGGGATTGGGGATTGGGAATTGGGAATGGGGATTTGGGATTTGGGATATGGGATTTGGGATTGGGGATTGGGAATTGGGATTGGGGATTGGGAATTGGGAATTGGGATTGGTGATTGGGAATTGGGATTGGGAATTGGGGATTGGGATTTGGGGATTGGGGATTGGGGAATTGGGATTGGGGATTGGGAATTGGGATTTGGGGATTGGGAGTATTGGGAATCGGGATTGGGGATTGGGAATGGGAATTGGGAATGGGATTTGGGAATTGGGAATTGGAATTGGGGATTGGGGATTGGGAATTGGGAATTGGGGTGGGATCAATGGGATAGGATGGGATCCATGGGATGGGGATTGGGGATTGGGATTTGGGGATTGGGATTTGGGAGTTGGGAATTGGGGATTGGGAATTGGGGATTGAAGATTGGGAATTGGGAATTGGGATGCGATGGGGATAGGGATTGGATGGGAATGGGAACAGGAATGGGAATTGGGATCCATGGGATGGGAAAGGGAATTGGGAACTGGGAATTGCCAATTGTGAATTGCGAATTGGGAATTGGGATGGGATCCATGGATGGGATTGGGAATGGGAAATGGGAATTGGGAATTGGGGATTGGGAATTGGGGATTGGGGATTGGGGATTGGGGATGGGATTGGGATGGGAACTGGGATGGAATTGTCCCCCATTGTCCATTCTTGGTGACCATCCCCATGTCCCCAGTCCCCATTCCTGGTGACATTCCCCATGTCCCCACGGTGTCCCCACGGTGTCCCCACGGTGTCCCCATGTCCCAGCTCGGTGCGGGAGCGGACCCACACGGCCGTGGACATTCCCCATTCCCCATTCCTGGTGGCCATTCCCCATTCCTGGTGAAAATCCCATGTCCCCACGGTGTCCCCACAATGTCCCCACGGTGTCCCCATGTCCCAGCTCGGTGCGGGAGCACACGCACACCACTGTGGACATTCCCCATTCCCCATGTCCCCATTCCTCATTCCCCATTCCTGGTGACCATGGCCATTCCTGGTGGCCATTCCCCATTCCTGGTGACAATCCCCATGTCCCCATGGTGTCCCCACAATGTCCCCACGGTGTCCCCATGGTGTCCCAGCTCGGTGCGGGAGCGCACCCACACGGCCGTGGACATTCCCCATGTCCCCATTCCTGGTGGCCATTCCCCATTCCTGGTGACAATCCCCATGTCCCCACGGTGTCCCCACAATGTCCCCACGGTGTCCCCATGTCCCAGCTCGGTGCGGGAGCGCACCCACACGGCCGTGGACATTCCCCATTCCCCATGTCCCTATTCCCCATTCCCCATTCCCCATTCCTGGTGACCATGGCCATTCCTGGTGGCCATTCCCCATTCCTGGTGACAATCCCCATGTCCCCACGGTGTCCCCACAATGTCCCCAATGTCCCCATGTCCCAGCTCGGTGCGGGAGCGCACCCACACGGCCGTGGACATTCCCCATTCCCCATTCCTGGTGGCCATTCCCCATTCCTGGTGACAATCCCCATGTCCCCACGGTGTCCCCACAATGTCCCCAATGTCCCCATGGTGTCCCAGCTCGGTGCGGGAGCGCACCCACACGGCCGTGGACATTCCCCATTCCCCATTCCCCATTCCTGGTGACCATGGCCATTCCTGGTGGCCATTCCCCATTCCTGGTGACAATCCCCATGTCCCCACGGTGCCCCCACAATGTCCCCAATGTGTCCCCATGGTGTCCCAGCTCGGTGCGGGAGCGGACCCACACGGCCGTGGACATTCCCCATTCCCCATTCCCCATTCCCCATTCCTGGTGACCATGGCCATTCCTGGTGGCCATTCCCCATTCCTGGTGACAATCCCCATGTCCCCACGGTGCCCCCACAATGTCCCCAATGTCCCCATGGTGTCCCAGCTCGGTGCGGGAGCGCACCCACACGGCCGTGGACATTCCCCATTCCCCATTCCTGGTGGCCATTCCCCATTCCTGGTGACAATCCCCATGTCCCCACGGTGTCCCCACAATGTCCCCACGGTGTCCCCATGTCCCAGCTCGGTGCGGGAGCGCACCCACACGGCCGTGGACATTCCCCATTCCCCATGTCCCTATTCCCCATTCCCCATTCCCCATTCCTGGTGACCATGGCCATTCCTGGTGGCCATTCCCCATTCCTGGTGACAATCCCCATGTCCCCACGGTGTCCCCACAATGTCCCCAATGTCCCCATGTCCCAGCTCGGTGCGGGAGCGCACCCACACGGCCGTGGACATTCCCCATTCCCCATTCCTGGTGGCCATTCCCCATTCCTGGTGACAATCCCCATGTCCCCACGGTGTCCCCACAATGTCCCCAATGTCCCCATGGTGTCCCAGCTCGGTGCGGGAGCGCACCCACACGGCCGTGGACATGCGCGTGGGCGTGCACAGCGGCGCCGTGCTGGGCGGCGTGCTGGGCCAGAAGCGCTGGCAGTACGACGTCTGGTCCACCGACGTCACCGTGGCCAACAAGATGGAGGCGGGCGGCATCCCCGGGTGAGTGTCCCCACACTGATGGTGGCACCTCTGGGGACAGAGGGGACAACAGGGACGCTGGGGTGGTGAATGACAGTGATGGGGACTCCAGGAATGCTGGGGACAATAAGGACACTGGGGACACTGGGGATGATGGGGATGATGGGGACATTGGGGACACTGGGGACACTGGGGACACTGGGGACAATGGTGGGGACAATGGGGACACTGGGGACACTGTGGACAATGGGGACATTGGGGACACTGGGGACACTGGGGACAATGGGAACACTGGGGACAATGGGGACAATGGTGGGGACAATGGGGACATGAGACGGAGGGACATTGCCAGTGATGGTGTCACGGCGTGGTGGGTGACACCGAGGTGACACTGAGGTGACACGCGGTGGGGACATGGGGACATGGGGTGTGGGGACATTGCCACTGATTGTGTCAATGGTGTGGTGAGTGCCACCAATGGGGACGATGGTGGGGACATGGGGACATGGGGTGTGGGGACATTGCCACTGATTGTGCCAATGGCGTGGTGAGTGCCACCAATGGGGACAATGGTGGGGACATGGGGTGTGGAGACATTGCCCGTGATGGTGTCACGGCGTGGTGGGTGACACCGAGGTGACGCCGAGGTGACACGCGGTGGCCGTGCAGGCGCGTGCACATCTCGCAGAGCACCGTGGACTGCCTCAAGGGGGAGTTCGAGGTGGAGCCGGGCGAGGGCGGCTCCCGCTGCGACTACCTGAGGGACAAGGGCATTGTCACCTACCTGGTGGTGGTCCCCAAGCAGGGGTTGCGGCACGGCGTCAACGGCGTGGTGAGTGACACCGACGGGGACAGTGGGGACAATGGTGGGGACATGGCTGTGGGGGCATTGCCATTGATTGTGTCGATGGCGTGGTGAGTGGCACCAACGGGGACACTGGGGACACTGGGGACAGTGGGGACATGGGTGTGGGGACATTGACATTGATTGTGTCGATGGCGTGGTGAGTGGCACCAACGGGGACACTGGGGACACTGGGGACACTGGGGACATGGGTGTGGGGACATTGACATTGATTGTGTCGATGGCGTGGTGAGTGGCACCAACGGGGACAGTGGGGACAATGGTGGGGACATGACTGTGGGGACATTGACATTGATTGTGTCAAGGGCGTGGTGAGTGGCACCAACGGGGACACTGGGGACACTGGGGACAGTGGGGACATGGGTGTGGGGACATTGACATTGATTGTGTCACTGGCGTGGTGAGTGGCACCAACGGGGACAATGGGGACACTGGGGACGTGGGTGTGGGGACATTGACATTGATTGTGTCGATGGCGTGGTGAGTGGCACCAACGGGGACACTGGGGACACTGGGGACAGTGGGGACACGGGTGTGGGGACATTGATAATGATTGTGTCACTGGCGTGGTGAGTGGCACCAACGGGGACACTGGGGACACTGGGGACAGTGGGGACACGGGTGTGGGGACATTGATAATGATTGTGTCACTGGCGTGGTGAGTGGCACCGACGGGGACAATGGGGACAATGGGGACATGGGTGTGGGGACATTGACATTGATTGTGTCAATGGCGTGGTGAGTGGCACCAACGGGGACAGTGGGGACAATGGGGACACTGGGGACATGGGTGTGGGGACATTGACATTGATTGTGTCACTGGCGTGGTGAGTGGCACCGCTGGGGACAGCGAGGACATTGGGGACAATGGGGACATGGGGTGTGGGGACATTGACATTGATTGTGTCAATGGCGTGGTGAGTGGCACCGCTGGGGACAGCGAGGACATTGGGGACAATGGGGACATGGGGTGTGGGGACATTGACATTGATTGTGTCAATGGCGTGGTGAGTGGCACCGCTGGGGACAGCGAGGACATTGGGGACAATGGGGACATGGGGTGTGGGGACATTTTCAATGTTCATGACAACGGCGTGGTGAGTGGCACCAATGGGGACAATGGGGACACTGGGGACATAGGTGTGGGGACACTGCCATTGATTGCATCAACGATGTGGTGAGTGGCACCAGTGGGGACAATGGGGGGACACAGGGGACACCAGGGACACTGCTGGGGACACTGGGGACATAGGTGTGGGGACATTTTCAATGATCATGTCAATGTGTGGTGAGTGGCACCAATGGGGACAGTGGGGGTCACTGGGGACACTGGTAGGGACACTGGTGACATGAGGTATGGGGACAGTGCCACCGATTGTGTCAATGGCATGGTGGGTGGCACCAACGGGGACAGTGGGGACAGTGGTGGGGACATGGGGACATGGGTGTGGGGACATTGCCACTGATCAGGTCAATGGAGTGGTGAGTGGCACCAACGGGGACACTGGGGACAATGAGGACACTGGGGACATGGGGTGTGGGGACACACAGGGTGACCACACGCCACCACAGACACTGCCACTGACCTTGTCCCATGGCATGGTGAGTGACACAGGTGGCACCTGTGGCACTGGTGGCACCAGTGACACGGTGTCACCCATGGTGTCCCTGTCCCCGCAGAAGCTGTCCCTGACCACGTCCCATGCTGTGATGGGTGACATGGTGACACCAGTGACACAGTGTCACCCATGGTGTCCCTGTCACCACAGAAGCTGTCCCTGACCTTGTCCCACAGTGTGATGGGTGACACTGGTGACATGGTGACGCGGTGACACAGTGACACGGTGTCACCCACCACGCCCTGTGTCCCCACAGAAGCTGTCCCTCACCTCGTCCCACGGCGTGTCCCCCCCTCCTGTCACCACCAACGGTGGCCTCAGCCCGGAGCCGCCCGAGGACGCCGAGCGCGGCCGCAGCAGCTCCGTGGAGCTCGACGACGACGACGACACCGAGGTACCCAAACTGTCCCCGCCGTGTCCCCGCCGTGTCCCCAACATGTCCCCACGGTGTCCCCAAGGTGTCCCCAAGGTGTCCCTGGGCGGTCCCCGCCATGTCCCCTTGGTGTCTCCCCATGGTGTCCCCTTGGTGTCCCCACCATGTCCCCTTGGTGTCTCCTTGATGTCCCCTTGGTGTCCCCTTGGTGTCCCCAAGATGTCCCCACGGTGTCCCCGTGGTGTCCATGACCTGTCCTGGCAATGTCCCCTCATTGTCCCCAGGTCCCCAACCCGTCCTTCCCCAATCCCCGTTGGCGGCTGCGGCTGCGGGACCTGGCCGAGCGCGTGGTGTCCCCAGGGTGTCCCTGACCTGTCCCTGGGCTATCCCAACGGTGTCCCCATGATGTCCCCAGGCTGTCCCTGGTCTATCCCAATGATGTCCCGATGATGTCCCCTCATTGTCCCCAGGTCCCCAATCTGTCATTCCTGAACCCTCGGCGCCGGCTGCGTCTGCGGGACCTGGCCGAGCGCGTGGCGTCCCCAGGCTGTCCCTGCAGTGTCCCCAGAGTGTCCCTGCAGTGTCCCTGGGCTATCCCAATGATGTCCCCATGGTGTCCCCATGATGTCACCTCATTGTCCCCAGGTCCCCAATCCCTCATTCCCGAACCCGCGTTGGTGGCTGCGGCTGCAGGACCTGGCCGAGCGCGTGGTGTCCCCAGGCTGTCCCTGGGCTGTCCTGGCAATGTCCCCACAGTGTCCCTGCAGTGTCCCCATGTTGTCACCCATTGTCCCCAGGTCCCCAACCCGTCGTTCCCCAATCCCCGTCGGCGGCTGCGCCTGCGGGACCTGGCCGAGCGCGTGGTGTCCCCAAGGTGTCCCTGCAGTGTCCCCAGGCTGTCCCTGGGCTGTCCTGGCAATGTCCCCATGGTGTCCCCATGATGTCCCCAGGTCCCCAACCCGTCGTTCCCCAATCCCCGTCGCCGGCTGTGTCTGCGGGACCTGGCCGAGCGCGTGGTGTCCCCAGGCTGTCCCTGCAGTGTCCCAGGCTGTCCATGGGCTGTCCTGGCAATGTCCCCATGGTGTCCCCATGGTGTCCCCGTGGTGTCACCCATTGTCCCCAGGTCCCCAACCCATCATTTCCCAATCCCCGTCGCCGGCTGCGTCTGCGGGACCTGGCCGAGCGCGTGGTGTCCCCAGGCTGTCCCTGCAGTGTCCCCAGGGTGTCCCTGGGCTGTCCTGGCAATGTCCCCATGGTGTCCCCATGATGTCCCCAGGTCCCCAACCCGTCGTTCCCCAATCCCCGTCGGCGGCTGCGCCTGCGGGACCTGGCCGAGCGCGTGGCGGGGGCGGCGCAGAACGAGCAGGAGCTGAACCGGCTGCTCAACGAGGCCCTGCTGGAGCGGGAGAGCATCCAGGCGTGAGTCAGCACGGAATCACCCCCAAAAATTCCCAGAAATTCCCCAAAAGATAAAAAAAGAATCCCAAATTTTCCAAAAATTCGAAAAAAATCCCGAAAATTTTCAAACCATTCTGATAATTCCTAAAAAAATCCTCAAAATCTCTGAAAATTCCCAAGCATTCCAACAAATTCCCAAAAAGTCACAAAAATTCATGAGCAATCTGGAAAATTCCTGAAAATCCACAAAAATATCCCTAAAATACGCAAAAATTCCCGAAAATTCCCCAAAAATTCCCCTAAAATCTCCAAAGTTCTGGAAAATGTTAAAAATTCTCAAAAAATTTATAAAAATTGCCAAAGATTCTGAGAAATTCACAAAAATACCCCAAAATTCCTGAAAAATTCCAAAAAGTCTTAAAAATTCCTGAAAAATCAAAAAATTAAAAAAAAATCCTGAAAATTCCCAAAAGTTCCCCAAAAATTCCATAAAATTGCCCCAAATTCCCCAGAAATCCAAAAACATTTCTGAAAATTCCCCAAAAATCCTGAAAATTCCCCAGAAATCCCAAAAAAATCCCTAAACTTCCTCAAAAAAATCCCCAAAAATCCCCCCCAAAATTCCCCAAATTCCCCAAAAATCCCTCCAAAAAATCTGCAAAAATTCTCAAAATTTCCCTAAAATTTCCACAAAAATCCCCAAAATTCCCCCAAAATATTACAAAATCACAAACAAATCTTGAGAATTCCCTAAAAATCAAAATAATTGTCAAAAATTCCCCCAAAATTCTGAAAAATTTAAAAAAATCTAAAAAATCCCGCAAAATCCTTAAAAAATCTCCCCAAAATTCCCCCAAAAATTTTAAAAATTCCTAAAAATCCCCCAAAGTCTCAAAAAATTTTTAAAAATCCCAAAAAATCGCCCCAAAATTCTGAAAAATTTAAAAAACTCCTAAAAATCCCCAAAAATCCCCCCCAAATTTAAAAGAATTCCTAAAAATCCCCCAAAATTCCCAAAAAATTTTTAAAAATCCCCAAACATCCCCCCAAAATTCTGAAAAATTCTGAAAAATTAAAAAAAATCTAAAAAAATCCCACAAAATTCCCAAAAAATCCCCAAAATTTTCCCAGAAATTCCCAATAATTCCCACAAATTACCACAAATTCCCAAAAAATTCCCCAGAAATCCCCAAAATTTCCAGAAAAATCCTCAAAAAATCCACAAAAATTCCATAAAAACCCCAAAAATCCCCCAAATTCCCAAATTCCCCCCGAACCCCGCAGGCTGAAGGGGCGGAGCACGTTCCGGCTGTCGCTGCGCTTCACCGACCCGGCCATGGAGACGCGCTTCTCGCTGGAGAAGGAGAAGCAGAGCGGCGCCGCCTTCAGCTGCTCCTGCGTGGTGCTCGTCTTCACCGCCCTCGTCGAGGCCGCCGTCGACCCCTGGTACGGCCACGGTGGCACCTCGGGGACGCCGCGGCGGTGGCACCCAAAGTTGTCCCGTTCTCGGCTGTTTCTGATGGCCTGGAAGGGCTCGGGATTGACACAATCAATGGCAATGTCCCCACACCACGTCCCCAGTGTCCCCACTGTCCCCATTGTCCCCGTTGGTGCCACTCACCACGCCAGTGACACAATCAATGTCAATGTCCCCACACCCATGTCCCCACTGTCCCCAGTGTCCCCATTGTCCCCGTCGGTGCCACTCACCACGCCAGTGACACAATCAATGTCAATGTCCCCACACCCATGTCCCCAGTGTCCCCAATGTCCCCACTGTCCCCCTTGGTGCCACTCACCACTCCATTGACACAATCAATGTCAGTGTCCCCACACCCACGTCCCCATTGTCCCCAGTGTCCGCAGTGTCCCCGTTGGTGCCACTCACCACGCCATTGACAGCCCGCGCTCCAAAGGACGAGAAGAGTCTTCAGGTTTTTTCTCGGTCTTCAGTGTTTATTAGTTTCACACTATAACTAACCTATCCCTCCATGGTCACTCCCAACCCTTGAGGTGGATCTCCATGGTCACTCCCAACCCTTGAGGTGGATCTCCATGGTCATTTCCCACCCTTGAGGTAGATCTCCATGGTCACTCCCAACCCTTGAGGTGGATCTCCATGGTCATTTCCCACCCTTCAGGTGGATCTCCATGGTCATTTCCCAACCCTTGAGGTGGATCTCCATGGTCACTCCCAACCCTTGAGGTGGATCTCCATGGTCACTCCCAACCCTTGAGGTGGATCTCCATGGTCATTTCCCACCCTTCAGGTGGATCTCCATGGTCATTCCCAACCCTTCAGGTCGATCTCCATGGTCATTTCCCACCCTTGAGGTAGATCTCCATGGTCACTCCCAACCCTTGAGGTGGATCTCCATGGTCATTTCCCACCCTTCAGGTGGATCTCCATGGTCACTCCCAACCCTTGAGGTGGATCTCCATGGTCATTTCCCACCCTTCAGGTGGATCTCCATGGTCACTCCCAACCCTTCAGGTGGATCTCCATGGTCACTCCCAACCTTTGAGGTGGATCTCCATGGTCACTCCCAACCCTTCAGGTGGATCTCCATGGTCATTTCCCACCCTTGAGGTGGATCTCCATGGTCATTTCCCACCCTTCAGGTGGATCTCCATGGTCACTCCCAACCCTTGAGATGGATCTGTGTTTCACACTACAATTAACCCATCCCTTCACCATTTATCCCAGTGAGATCCTCCCGTCCTCACACAGGTGTCGTCTCCTTCCACCCTTATTGACCAGTGCACTTTTAGTAAGAACCAATCCCAAAGTGCCACCACCACCACAGAAGATGGAGGCCAAGAAGAAGAAGAAGAAGGACAGGACACGCCCCAATTCCTCCATTTTGCTTCTCTAGACTCCCCCTCTACCGAAATTCCAAAACCTGTGTTTCGCACTATAATTAACCCATCCCTCCATGGTCATTTCCCACCCTTCAGGTGGATCTCCATGGTCATTCCCAACCCTTCAGGTGGATCTCCATGGTCATTCCCAACCCTTGAGGTGGATCTCCATGGTCATTTCCCACCCTTCAGGTGGATCTTCATGGTCATTTCCCACCCTTCAGGTGGATCTCCATGGTCATTCCCAACCCTTGAGGTGGATCTCCATGGTCATTTCCCACCCTTCAGGTGGATCTCCATGGTCATTCCCAACCCTTGAGGTGGATCTCCATGGTCATTCCCAACCCTTGAGGTGGATCTCCATGGTCACTCCCAACCTTTGAGGTGGATCTCCATGGTCATTCCCAACCCTTGAGGTGGATCTCCATGGTCATTTCCCACCCTTGAGGTGGATCTCCATGGTCATTCCCAACCCTTGAGGTGGATCTCCATGGTCATTTCCCACCCTTGAGGTGGATCTCCATGGTCACTCCCAACCCTTCAGGTGGATCTGTGTTTCCCACTACAATTAACCCATCCCTTCACCATTTATCCCCGTGTGATCCTCCCATCCTCACACAGGTGTCGTCTCCTGTGCAGGACCGAAGTCCAGCCACCAGACACTTCTGGCAACATTCCAGGACCTCCGAGCCCCCCGAGGGTTGTCTCGGTGACTCTGCGCATCAGGGCTGGTGTGCTGAGATCCCACACAAATGTCACCTCTGAGGTTCTCCTTTGGGCAGGTTGGTGACCAACTACGTGACGTTCGTGGTGGGCGAGGTGCTGCTGGTGGCGCTGACGCTCTGCTCCTTGGCCGCCGTCTTCCCGAGGGTGAGGTGGGACATCCCGAGGTTGTCACCTTGGGGACGTCGTGGTGGTGGCGCGTCACACCCGTGGTGACAGCGGTCGCGTTGTCACCAAAGGGTTTCCCCAAGAAGCTGGTGGCCTTCTCCACCTGGATCGACCGCACGCGCTGGGCGCGCAACTCCTGGGCCATGGCGGCCATCGCCATCGTCACCGCGGCCGACGTCGTGGACATGGTGAGGGGGGGACACGCGCCGAGGGGACGTCAACCTGGGGTGGTGGCCAGCGGGACATCGGGGACACCGTGGGGTGGTGGCTGTGAGGAGCAAGCAAAATAATGAGTTACATCATCCTGGCGGCCATGGTGGCCACCATGTCCCCATGTCCCCAGACTGACCCCACCCTTGTGTCTCCATCTTGGCTGCCATGGGGACCATGGGGTGGTGACCAATGGCACATCAGGGTCACCATGGGGTGGTGCCATCAGGACCACCATGTCCCCATGTCCTCAGTTTGGCTGCCATGGGGACCATGGGGTGGTGACCAAAGGGACAATGGGGACACCATGGGGTGGTGGCTGTGAGGAGCAGCCAAAACACTGAGTTACATCACCCTGGTGGCCATGGTGGCCACCATGTCCCACCAACCTGGTGACCGTGGTGGTCCCCATGTCCAGCTGCCATGGGGACCATGGGGTGGTAACCAGTGGGACCTTGTGGCCACCATGGGGTGGTGGCTGTGGGGAGCACCCTCAGCATTACAGCTCCATCACCCTGATGGCCATGGTGGCAACCATGTCCCCATGTCCCCAGCTGGGATGTCGTGGAGGACACAAGGTGGTGGACAATGGGGCCACCATGGGGTGGTGGCTGTGAAGAGCATCCTCAGCATTACAGCTCCATCACCCTGGTGGCCATGGTGTCCCCATGCCTCCAGCTTGGCTGTCATGGGGACCATGGGGTGGTGACCAGTGGGACATCAGGGCCACCATGGGGTGGTGGCCAATGGGGACACCATGGGGTGGTGGCTGTGAGGAGCAGCCAAAACACTGAGTTACATAATTCTGGTGTCCATGGTGGCCACTGTGTCCCCATGTCCCCAGACTGACCTCACCCTCGTGTCCCCAGCTTGGCTGCCAAGGGGACCATGGGGTGGAGACCAGTGGGACATTGTGGCCACCTTGGGGTGGTGACCGTTGGAACCTTGTGGCCACCATGGGGTGGTGACTGTGAGGAGCAGCCCAGATATTGCAGCTCCATCACCCTGGTTGTCATGGTGGCCACCGTGTCCCCACGTCCCCAGATTGGCCCTACCCTTGTGTCTCCAGATTGGCTGCCATGGGGACCATGGGGTGGTGACCAATGGGGCCACCATGGGGTGGTGGCTGTGAGGAGCAGCCAAAACACTGAGTTACACCACCCTGGTGGCCATGGTGGCCACTGTGTCCCCATGTCCCCAGCTGGGCTGCCATGGGGACCATGGGGTGGTGACCAACGGGACATCGGGGCCACCATGGGGTGGTGGCCAATGGGGACACCATGGAGTGGTGGCTGTGAGGAGCAGCCCAGATACTGCAGCTCCATCACCCTGGTGGCCATGGTGGCCATGGTGGCCATGGTGGCCACTATGTCCCCACACTCACCCTACCCTCATGTCCCCAGCTTGGCTGCCATGGGGTGGTGTCCAATGGGACATCAGGGCCACCATGGGGTGGTGGCTGTGAGGAGCACTCCAGATATTGCAGCTCCATCACCCTGATGACCACGGTGGCCGTGGTGTCCCCATGTCCCCACACTGACCTTCTCCCTATGTCCCCAGCTGGCCTGCCACCGCCACCGCTGGCCGGTGACCAACGCCACCTCGGGGCCACCCCGCGCTGGTGACAGCGGCGGCGGCTGCGCCGAGCACCCCAAGTACTTCAGCTACATCGCCCTGCTGGCCCTGGTGGCCACCGTGATGCTGGTGCAGGTCTGTTGCTATCTTCTTGTTATTATATTCCTAAAGAGTCCACACCTTCTCTCGATGTTCCTCGTGGCTGTGTGTTCTCCATCACGTCGGGGTCACCAGTTGTTGTTATCTCATTGTTATTATCTTCTTAAAGCGTCCATACCTTCTCTCGATGTTCCTTGTGGCTGCGTGTTCCTCATCACGTCGGGGTCACCAGTTGTCGTTATCTCGTTGTTATTATATTCTCAAAGCGTCCATACTTTCTCTCGATCTTCCTTGTGGCTGCGTGTTCCTCATCACGTCGGGGTCACCAGTTGTCATTATCTTGTGGTTATTATCTTCCTTAAGCGTCCATACCTTCTCTCGATGTTCCTCGTGGCTGTGTGTTCTCCATCACGTCGGGGTCACCATTTGGCATTATCTCGTTGTTATTATCTTCTTAAGGCGTCCATACCTTCTCGCTGCTCTTCTCTGTTCTCTGCAGCACAGCTCCTCGTGGTTTCTCAGGGGCTCCTCCTCGACCCACCCCTTTTATCTCAGTTATCTTCACGAGCCACGGCTGCTGCCCAGCCAAGGACTTGGCAGCTCTGGCTCATTTGGAACAGCTGGGACCCACTCATCGCGTGTCTCAGTCACGTCGGGGTCACCAATCATTGCATGCTCATTGTTATTATCACATTTCTGGAGTCCCACACTGTTGTTATCATATTCCTGAAGCCCAAACCTTCTCGCCGGTTTTCTCCCACGCAGTTCCTCTCTGCAGCACAGCTCCTCGTGGTTTCTCAGGGGCTCCTCCAGGGCTCTCAGCCCACCCCCGTTATCCCAGTTACCGTCACGAGCCACGGCTGCTGCCCAGCCAAGGACTTGGCAGCTGTGGCTCGTTCGGAATAGCTGGGACCCACTTATCAATACATGGGGCTCTCCCGACACAGGTCAGCCACATGGTCAAGCTGACCCTCATGGTGCTCATCACCGCCGCCACCGGCGCCGTCAACTTCTCCGCCTGGGCGCCCATCTTCGACCACTACGACCGGCGGCGCGGCCAGCCCGGATCGTAAGGAGGGGACACGCAGGGGACAGGGAGGGGACACGGAGGGGACAGGGAGGGGAGAGGGAGGGGACAGGGAGGGGACAGGGATGGGAGAGGGAGGGGGCACAGATGGGACACAGATGGGACAGGGATGGCACAGGGATGGGGACACGGATGGGGACACGGAGGGGACAGGGATGGGACAGGGAGGGGACATGGAGGGGACAGGGATGGGACAGGGATGGGGACAGGGAGGGGATAGGCAGGGGACACGGAGGGGACAGGTATTCCATGGTCTGGATGGTTCCTGGGCAGGTCAGTGCTGGTGCCCTCCAAATACTCCATGACCGCCATGATCTTCGTGGTGATGCTCAGCTTCTACTACTTCTCGCGGCACGTGAGTGGCCTGGGGGGAAAGGTCTCCCTACCTCTCTTTTTCTTCTTATTCCCTCTTTTTCCCTTCCCTTCCCTTCCCTTCCCTTCCCTTCCCTTCCCTTCCCTTCCCTTCCCTTCCCTTCCCTTCCCTTCCCTTCCTGTGACGCCCTTCCTGTGACGCTGTTCCTGTGCAAGATCGACGTCCATGACCAGAAGGAGTGCGGCTCCATTGTCCAACCCCATTGTCCCACAATCCCATCATCCCATCATCCCATCCCATAATCCCACAATCCCACATTCCCAGAATCCCATAATCTCCGCAATTCCCAGCAATTCCCACCTTCATTCCCAGATGTTCCTGTGGAAGATCGACGTCCACGACCAGAAGGAGTGCGGCTCCATTATCCAACCCCATTATCCCACCATCCCACAATCCCACCATCCTCTAATCCCAAAATCCCACAATCCCCACAATCCCACGTGTGTAATCCCAGGTGGAGAAGCTGGCGTGGACGCTGTTCCTGTGGAAGATCGACGTCCACGACCAGAAGGAGCGCGGCTCCGTTATCCCATTTCCCCATATCCCACAATCCCACAATCCCCACAATCCCCACAGTCCCCACAATCCCCACAATCCCACCATGTTCATTCCCAGGTGGAGAAGCTGGCGCGGTCGCTGTCCTGTGGAAGATCCACATCCACAATCAGGAGGAGCGCGGCTCCATTATCCCATCCCTCATTATCCCACCATCCCATCCCACAATCCCACATTTCCACAATCCCACAACCCCACAATCCCAGCAATTCCTACAACGTTCATTCCCAGGTGGAGAAGCTGGCCTGGAGGCTGTCCTATGGCATCCACGACCAGAAGGAGCGCGTCTCCATTATCCCATCATCCCACAATCTCACAGTCCCGTTATCCCATCCCATTATCCCACAATCCCATCATCCCAAAATCCCACAAATCCCATAATCCCAGGAATTCCCACAATGTTCATCCCCAGGGGGAGAAGCTGGCGCGGACGCTGTTCCTGTGGAAGGTCGAGGTCCCCAACCAGAAGGAGCGCGGCTCCGTTATCCCATTATCCCACAATCCCACAATCCCAAAACACCAACACCCCAGAGATTCCCCATTCCCACAATCCCAAGAATTCCCAAATTTCCACGTTCATTCCCAGGTGGAGAAGCTGGCGCGGACGCTGTTCCTGTGCAAGATCGACGTCCACAACCAGAAGGAGCACGGCTCCATTGTCCAACCCCATCATCCCACCATCCCACAATCCCAAATCCCACAATCCCATCATCCCAAAATCCCACAAATCCCACAATCTCAGGAATTCACACAATTCCCATAATGTTCATTCCCAGGTGGAGAAGCTGGCACGGATGCTGTTCCTGTGGAAGATGGACGTCCACGAGCAGAAGGAGGGCGGCTCCATTATCCCAGTGCCCCATCATCCCACCATCCCACAATCCCACCATTCCAAAATCCCACAAATCCCAGGAATTCCCACCATGTTCATTCCCAGGAGGAGAAGCTGGCCTGGACGCTGTTCCTGCGGAAGATCGACGTCCATGACTAGAAGGAGCGCGGCTCCATTATCCAACCCCATTATCTCACCATCCCACCCCTACAATCCCAAAATCCTACAATTTCAAAATCCCACAAGCCCATAATCCCACAATCCCAGGAATTCCCACAATTCCCACAATGTTCATTCCCAGGTGGAGAAGCTGGCGCGGACGCTGTTCCTGTGGAAGGTCGACGTCCACGACCAGAAGGAGCGCGTCTCCATCATCCAACCCCATCATCCCAATACCCCATTATCCCACAAATCCCACCATCCCATATTCCCACAATTCCCCCAATCCCATAATCCCAGGAATTCCCTCATTCCCAGGTGGAGAAACTGGCTCGGATGCTGTTCCTGTGGAAGGTCAACGTCCACGACCAGAAGGAGCACGGCTCCATTATCCAACCCCATTGTCCCACCATCCCATCATCCCATCCCACAATCCCAAATCCCACAAATCCCAGGAATTCCCACATTCCCAGGTGGAGAAGCTGGCGCGGACGCTGTTCCTGTGCAAGATCGACGTCCACGACCAGAAGGAGCGCAGCTCCGTTATCCAACCCCGTTGTCTCACCATCTTACAATCCCACCATTCCAAAATCCCACAAATCCTGGGAATTCCCACAAATCCCAGCAATTCCCACCACGTTCATTCCCAGGTGGAGAAGCTGGCGCGGACGCTGTTCCTGTGGAAGATCGACGTCCACGACCAGAAGGAGCGCGTCTCCGAGATGCGCCGCTGGAACGAGGCCCTGGTGGCCAACATGCTGCCCGAGCACGTGGCCCGGCACTTCCTGGGCTCCAAAAAGCGGGATGAGGTCAGTATTCCCGATTTTCTGGGCCGTATTCCTGATTTTCCAGGCCGCATTCCCGATTTTCCGGGCGATATTCCCGCTTTTTCAGGGTGATTCCTGCATTTCAGGGCGGTTCCCACATTCCTGGAATTCTTTGGGTGGGATCCACGGAGCTTCAATCCCATCCCATCCCAGCTGAAGGTCCATGGATCTTCAATTCCATCCCAGGTGGCTCCAACCTTTCCTTGGAAGCTCCCAGGGATCCCGAAAAAACAAAACCCACCAATTATTAATCAATAATCAATAACCAATAACCAATAATCAATAACTGGCTGGATCCCTTTGGATGGGATCCATCCCATTCCCACCACATGATCCAAGATTGCTCCAACCTTTCCTTGGACAGTCCCAGGGATCCTGAAAAAAACAAAATCCCACTAATTAACAACCAGTGATCAATAATCAATAACCAGTAATAAATAACCAATTATCCGATAAAATCCTTGGACAGTCCCAGGGATCCTGAAAAAAACAAAATCCCACTAATTAACAACCAGTGATCAATAATCAATAACCAGTAATAAATAACCAATTATCCGATAAATAACCAAATAACCGATATCGGCGTGCTCAGGGGGTGGAATTCCTGACATTCCCAGGAGCCGTACAGCCAATCCTGTGAGATCGGGGTGATGTTCGCATCCCTGCCCAACCAATACCCACAACCAATAACCAATAACCCATAATCCATAACCCATACCGTTAACTGATAACAAATACCCAATACCCGATAATTAATAACTGATAGCCAATAATCAATAACAGATATTTGCGCGTTCCCAGGAGCTGTACAGTCAATCCTACGAGGAGATCGGGGTGATGTTCACATCCCTGCCCAACCAATAACCAATAACCCATAACCAATAACCCATAACCAATAACCCATAACCCATAACCCATAACCAATAACCCATTACCCATAACCCATAACCCATTACCCATAACCCATACCCAATACCCAATACCCATAATCCATACCCAATACCCAATAACCAATAATCAATAACCAATAATCAATAACTGATATCGGCGCTTTCCCAGGAGCTGTACAGCCAATCATACGAGGAGATCGGGGTGATGTTCATGTCCCTGTCCAATCAATAGCCAATAACCCATAGCCCATAACCCATAACCCATAACCCATTACCCATACCCAATACCCAATACCCAATACCCAATACCCATAACCAATACCCAATACCCGATAATCAATAACCAATAACCAATAATCAATAACGGATATTGGCATGTTCCCAGGAGCTGTACAGCCAATCGTACAAGGAGATCAGGGTGATGTTCACATTGCTGCCCAACCAATAACCAATAACCCATAACCAATAACCCATAACCCATACCCAATACCCAATAACCAATACCCATAACCCATACCCATAACCAATAATCAATAACCAATAATCAATAACTGATATCGGGGCACTCCCAGGAGCTGTACAGCCAGTCCTACGAGGAGATCGGGGTGATGTTCATGTTCCTGCCCAATCAATAACCAATAACCCATAACCCATAACCCATAACCCATACCCAATACCCAATACCCAATACCCAATACCCAATACCCATAACCCATACCCAATACCCAGTAATCAATAACCAATAATCAATAACCAATATTGGCATGTTCCCGGCACTCCCAGGAGCTGTACAGCCAGTCCTACGAGGAGATCGGCGTGATGTTCATGTTCCTGCCCAATCAATAACCAATAACCCATAACCCATAACCCATAACCCATACCCAATACCCAATACCCAATACCCATAACCCATACCCAATACCCAGTAATCAATAACCAATAATCAATAACCAATATTGGCATGTTCCCGGCACTCCCAGGAGCTGTACAGCCAGTCCTACGAGGAGATCGGCGTGACGTTCATGTTCCTGCCCAATCAATAACCAATAACCCATAACCCATACCCAATACCCAATACCCATAACCCATACCCAATACCCAATAATCAATAATCAATAGCCAATAACCAATAATGGATATCGGGACATTCCCAGGAGCTTTACAGCCAGTCCTACGAGGAGATCGGGGTGATGTTCACGTCGCTGCCCATAACCCATGACCCATAACCCAATAACCCATACCCAATAACCGATAATCAATAACCAATAACCAATAAACAATAACTGATATTTGCGCGTTCCCAGGAGCTGTACAGCCAGTCCTACGAGGAGATCGGTGTGATGTTCTTGTCCCTTCCCAGTCAATAATCCATAGCACAATAATCCACACCCAATACCCAATAGCCAATACCCAATAACCAATAATCAATAACCAATAATCAATAATGGATATCGGCACATTCCCAGGAGCTGTACAGCCAGTCCTACAAGGAGATTGGGGTGATGTTCTCATCCCTTCCCAGCCAATAATCCATAGCACAATAATCCACACCCAATAGCCAATAGCCAATAGCCAATAGCCAATACCCAATAACCAATAATCAATAATGGATATCGGCGCGTTCCCAGGAGCTGTACAGCCAGTCCTATGAGGAGATCGGAGTGATGTTCGCATTGCTTCCCAACCAATAACCCATAACAAATAACCAATAACTCATAGCAAATAACCAATAACTGATAATCAATAACCAATAACCAATAATCAATAACGGATATCGGCGCTATCCCAGGAGCTGTACAGCCAGTCCTACGAGGAGATCGGGGTGATGTTCGCGTCGCTGCCCAACTTTGCGGATTTCTACACGGAGGAGAGCATCAACAACGGCGGCATCGAGTGCCTGCGCTTCCTCAACGAGATCATCTCCGACTTCGACGCGGTGAGGAGGAGGAGGAGGAGGAGGAGGAGGAGGAGGAGGAGGAGGAGGAGGAGGAGGAGGAGCGGGGCCGGGAAATGCCACCGGAATTCCACATGGACACAGGGATGGGACGGGTGGGGCACGGGGGGGATCATGGGGAACGTCCAGGTGGGGAACACGGGGAACGTCCAGGTGGGGATCACGGGGAACGTCCAGGTGGGATCATGGGGAAGGTCCAGGTGGGAATCATGGGGAATGTCCAGGTGGGATTACAATGGAATTACAGGGAATGTCAAGTTGGGATGGGGAATGTCCAGGTGAGATCATGGTGGGAATTATGGGAAAGGTCTGGGTGGGAATCGTGGGGAATGTCCAGGTGGGATCATGGTAGGAAGGTCCAGGTGGGGTCATGGTGGCAATTACAGGGAATATCCAGGAGGGAATCACAGGGAACTTCCAGGTGGGGTCATGGTGGGAATCACAAGGAAGGTCTGGGTGGGAATCATGGGGAATGTCCAGGTGGGATCATGGTGGGAAATGTAGAGAATGTCCAGGTGGGAATCACGGGGAAACGTCCAGGTGGGATCATCCTGTGAATTGAGGAGAATGTCCAGCTGGGACCACAGTGGGAATCAAGGGGAACGTCCAGGTGTGATCACGGGAATGTCCAGGTGGGAATCACAGGGAACATCCAGGTGGGGTCACACCAGGAATCATGAGGAACCTCCAGGTGGGATCACAGCGGGCATTGTGGGGAATGTCCAGGTGGTATGGGGAATGTCCAGGTGAGATCATGGTGGGAAACTACGGGAAAGGTCTGGGTAGGAATCGTGGGGAATGTCCAGGTGGGATCATGGTTGGAATCACAGGGAATGTCCAGGTGGGATCATGGTGGCAATCACAGGGAACCTCCAGGTGGGATCACAGTGGGAAACGTGGGGAATGTCCAGGTGGGATCATGGTGGGAATCACAGGGAACATCCAGGTGGGATCAGACAGGGCATCGGGGGAATGTCCATGTGGGGTCATGGTGGGATCATGGTAGGAATCGTGGGGAATGTCCAGGTGGAATCACACCAGGAATCATGGAGAATGTCCATGTGGGGTCAAGCTGGCAATTGAGGGGAACATCCAGGTGGGAAAGGGACCATCCAGGTGGGATCTCTGGGGCCATCCAGGTGGGACAGGGAACATCCAGGTGGGATCTCTGGGGCCATCCAGGTGTGACCCCGGTCCCGTGTCCGTCCCCAGCTCCTGGACCAGCCGCAGTTCCGCTGCATCACCAAGATCAAGACCATCGGCAGCACCTACATGGCCGCCTCCGGGGTGACGCCCGACGCCGGCGCCAACGGCTTCGGGGCCAAGGTCAGCACGGGGTCCCACCTCGGGACACCTCCGGGACCTGGGCATGGGGTCCTTCCTCCTTGTGTCCCATCCTTGTGTCCCATCTCCACGTCACAGCTCCGTGTCCCATCATCTCAGTGTCCCAAACCCACGTCCCATCCTCATGTTCCATCTCCCATCTCCCTGTCCCTGTCCATGTTCCATGTCCATGTCCCATCTCCGTGTCCCAACCATGTCCCATCATCTCATGTCCATGTCCATGTCCCAGCTCCGTGTCCCAACCATGTCCCATCACCTCAGTGTCCCATCTCTATGTTCCATCCTCATGTCCCGTCTCCCATCTCCCTGTCCCTGTCCATGTTCCATGTCCATGTCCCATCTCCGTGTCCCAACCATGTCCCATCATCTCGGTGTCCCATCTCCATCTCCCGTCCCAATGTCCCCAAATCCACCTCCCGTCTCCATGTTCCATCTCTGTGTCCCATTTCCACGTCCCATCTCCGTGTTCCCAAGTCCACGTCCCATTTCCACATCCCGTTCCTGTCCCATCCCTGCCCCATCCCCATGTCCCATCTCCCATCTCCATGCCCCATCTCCATCTCTCATTTCCATGTCCCATCTCCATGTTCCACCATCTCCATGTGTCACTTCCATGTCCATCTCCACAGCCCATCACCTCCATGTCCCTAAATTCATTTCCCATCTCCATGTCTCGTCTCCCATCTCCATGTCACATCTCCGTGTCCCATCCCTGTCCCACCATCTCCATGTCCCATCCCCATGCCCCATCATCCTCATGTCCCATCCCTGTCCCATCTCCATGTCCCATCCCAATATCCCATTGTCTCCGTGTCCCATCATCTCCATGTTCCATCCCAATGTCCCCAAATCCATCGCCCATCTCCATGACCCAAATCCATCTCCCATCTCCATGTCCCATCTCCATGTGCCATCCCTGTCCCACCTCCATGTCCCATTCCCAATGTCCCATCCCCATGCCCCATCCAACATCCCATCCCCATGTCCCATCTCCATGTCCCATCCCAATATCCCATCATCTCCATGTCACATCTCCATGTCCCACCTCCATCTCCATGTCCCATCCCAGTATCCCATCTCCAGGTCCCATCCCCATCTCCCATCATCTCCATGTCCCATCCCAATGTCCCTCCTCCATCTCCATGTCCCATCTCCATGTCCCATCTCCGTGTCCCATTCCTGTCCTATCTCTGTGTCCCATCCCCATCTCCCATCTCCATATCCCATCATCTCCATGTCCCATCCCAATATCCCACTGTCTCCGTGTCCCATCATCTCCACATCCCATCCCCACATCCCATCATCTCCATGTCCAATCATCTCCATGTCCCATTCCTGGCCCATCCCAATGTCCCCAAATCCATCTCCCATCTCCATGTCCCATCTCCATGTCCCATCTCCATGTCCCATCTCCATGTCCCATCCCTGTCCCACCTCCATGTCCCATTCCCAATGTCCCATCCCCATGTCCCATGTCCCATCTCCACATCCCATCCCCATCTCCCATCATCTCCATGTCCCATCTCCAATGTCTCATCATTTCCACGTCCCATCCCCATGTCCCAGGCCCATCTCCACGTCCTATCTCCATGTCCCATCCCAATGTCCCATCATCTCCATGTCCCATCCCAATGTCCTCAAATCCATGTCCCATCTCCATGTCCCATCCTCATGTCCCCTCGCCTCCATGTCCCATCCCAATATCCCATCATCTCCATGCCCCATCTCCATGTCCCATCCCCACGTCCCATCCCAATGTCCCATCATCTCCATGTCCCATCTCCATGTCTCGTTCCTGTCCCATCTCCGTGTCCCATCCCCACGTCCCATCCCATTGTCCCATCATCTCCATGTCACATCTCCATGTCTCATTCCTGTCCCATCTCCGTGTCCCATCCCAATGTCCCATCATCTCCATGTCCCATCTCCATGTCTCGTTCCTGTCCCATCTCCATGTCCCATCCCCATGCCCCATCCCAATGTCCCATCATCTCCATGTCACATCTCCATGTCTCATTCCTGTCCCATCTCCGTGTCCCATCCCCATGCCCCATCTCCATCTCCACGTCCCATCCCAATGTCCCATCATCTCCACGTCCCATCTCCGTGTCCCATCTCCAGGTCCCATCTCCACATCCCATTTCCATCTCCACGTCCCCACGTCCCATCATCTCCATGTCCCATCCCCGTGTCCCATCATCTCCATGTCCCATCTCTGTGTCCCATCATCTTCATGTCCCATCCCCGTGTCCCATCATCTCCATGTCCCATCCCTGCGTCCCACCTCCATCCCCACCTGCCACCTCCCATCCCACCACCCCATTTCCGTTGTCCCACCACCCTGGAACTCTGGGAACTCCAGGAACGCTGGGAATTCTGGGTGGTGTCCGATTCCCGCGATTTTTGGGAATTCCGGGCGGTGGGGACATGGGGGAGGTCCTGGTGGGGTCATGGGGAACGTCCAGGTGGGACCATCGGGAACATCCAGGTGGGATCATGGGGAACGTCCTGGTGGGACCATCGGGAACGTCCTGGTGGGATCATGGGGGACATTGAGGTGGGACCATGGGGGACATTGAGGTGGGACCATGGGGAACATCCAGGTGGGATCATGGAGAATGTGCAGGTGGGATCATGGGGAACGTCCAAGTGGGACCATGGGGAACATCCAGGTGGGATCATGGGGAACGTCCAGGTGGGACCATGGGTGACATCCAGGTGGGATCATGGGGGACATTGAGGTGGGATCATGGGGAACGTCCAGGTGGGATCATGGGGGGCATCCAAGTGGGATCATGGGGAACGTCCTGGTGGGATCATGGGGGAACATCTGGGTGGGATCAGACCAGGAATCCTGGGAACATCCTGGTGGGACCATGGGGAACGTCCTGGTGGGATCAGACCAGGAATCCTGGGAACATCCCGATTCCCGGGATTTTCCACCAGATGGAGCCGCGCTCGGAGAAGGAGCGGTGGCAGCACCTGGCCGACCTGGCCGACTTCGCGCTGGCCATGAAGGTGACGCTGATGAACATCAACTACCAGTCCTTCAACAACTTCATGCTGCGCATAGGCAAGTCCGGGAATTCTGGGAATTCCGGAATGTTCTGGAAGGTTCTGGAAGGTTCTGGAAGATTCTGGAAGGTTCTGGAAGGTTCTGGGAGGTTCCGGAATGTCCTGGAGTGTTCTGGAAGGTTCTGGGAGGTTCTGAAATGTTCTGGAAGGTTCTTGAAGGTTCTGGAATGTTCTGGAATGTCCTGGAATGTTCTGGGAGGTTCTGGAAGGTTCTGGAATGTCCTGGAGTGTTCTGGGAGGTTCTGGGAGGTCCTAGAACGAATTCTGGGAGTTTCTGGAATGTTCTGGGAGGTTCTGGAATGTTCTGGAGTGTTCTGGAAGGTTCTGGAATGTCCTGGAATGTCCTGGAATGTCCTGGAATGTTCTGGGAGGTTCTGGGAGGTTCTGGAAAGTTCTGGCATGTTCTGGCATGTTCTGGAAGGTTCTAGAATGTTCTGGAAGGTTCTGGAATGTCCTGGAATGTCCTGGGAGGTTCTGGAAGGTTCTGGAAGGTTCTGGAAGGTTCTGGAACGTTCCGTGTGTCCATCCGGGCAGGGATGAACAAGGGCGCGGTGCTGGCCGGGGTCATCGGGGCCAGGAAGCCCCACTACGACATCTGGGGCAACACGGTCAACGTGGCCAGCAGGATGGAGTCCACCGGGGTCATGGGCAACATCCAGGTGGGACCATGGGGAACGTCCAGGTGGGACCATGGGGAACGTCCTGGTGGGATCAGACCAGGAATCCTGGGAGCGTCCAGGTGGGCTCATGGGGAACACCCAGGTGGGACCATGGGGGACATCCAGGTGGGACCATGGGGGATGTCCAGGTGGGACCATGGCGGACATTGAGGTGGGATCAGACCAGGAATCCTGAGAATGTCCAGGTGGGACCATGGGGGACATTGAGGTGGGATCATGGGGGACATTGAGGTGGGATCACACCAGGAATCATGGGAACATCCAGGTGGGACCATGGGAAACGTCCAGGTGGGATCATGGGGAATGTCCAGGTGGGATCAGACCAGGAATCCTGGGAACATCCAGGTAGGACCATGGAGGATGTCCAGGTGGTGGGATCATGGAGAGCATCCAGGTGGGATCATGGGGGACATTGAGGTGGGACCATGGGAAATGTCCAGGTGGGACCTCAGGGAATGAGAGTAGGAATATCAAGGTGGGATCATGGGGAACATCCAGGTGGGACCATGGGGGACATTCAGGTGGGATCAGACCAGGAATCCTGGGAATGTCCAGGTGGGATCATGGGGAATATCCAGGTGGGATCATGGGAACGTCCAAGGGGAATTGCTAGGTGGGATCATGGGCAACATCCAGGTGGTGTCAGGGGGGACATCCAGGTGGGACCATGGGGAACGTCCAGGTGGGATCAGACCAGGAATCCTGGGAACATCCAGGTGGGACCATGGGGAACATCCAGGTGGGATCATGGGGAACGTCCAGGTGGGATCATCGGGAACATCGAGGTGGGACCATGGGGAACGTCCAGGTGGGACCATGGGGAACATCCTGATGGGATCACACCAGCAATCTTGGGGGCATCCAGATGGGACCATGGGGAACATCCAGGTGGGACCATGGGGAACATCCAGGTGGGACCTCACCCGGAATGAGATTGGGAACATCCAGGTGGGACCATGGGGAACATCCAGGTGGGACCATGGGGAACATCCAGGTGGGACCATGAGGAACCTCTCGGGTTTTGGTTTCTCCAGGTGGTGGAGGAGACGCAGCAGATCCTGAAGGACTACGGCTTCCGCTTCGTGCGCCGCGGCGCCGTCTACGTCAAGGGCAAGGGCGAGCTGCTCACCTTCTTCCTCAAGGGCCGCGAGAAACCGGGATCCATCCTCGGAGCCGCCGTCCCCCTGCCCCACCAGGTGCTGGAGAACTCCTGAGGAACCTTCTGGAATCTTCACCGGGATCCCAAACCCAGCCCCATCCCGGAGGGGTTTTTTTGGATGTTTTTGGGGACTTTTTTGGGATTTTTTAGGATTTTTTTGGGATTTTTTGGGGGATTTTTGGGGGGATTTTTAAAAATTTTTGGGGGGTTTTTTGGGGATCTTTTGGATTTTTTTCGGGGTTTTTTTGGGGTTTTTTTGGGATTTTTTTTGGGATTTTTTGGGATTTTTTAAAATTTTTTTGGGGTTTTTTGGGGGTTTTTTTAGGATTCTTTTCGGGGTTTTTTGGGGTGTTTTTGGGAATTTTTTTGGGGGTTTTTTTTGGGTTTTAATTCCATGGAAAAGGCGGATCCGGGGTTTTCCTCCTCTGCTCACCTCCTTCCTCAAGGGCCGCGAGAAACCGGCGCCGCTCCTCGGAGCCGCCGTCCCCCTGCCCCAGCAGGGGCTGGAGAACTCCTGAGGAACCTTCTGGAATCTTCACCGGGATCCCAAACCCAGCCCCATCCCGGAGGGGTTTTTGGGATTTTTTCAGGATTTTTTTTGGGACTTTTTGGGGAATTTTTTGGGATTTTTTTTTCGATTTTTTGGGGGATTTTTTTGGGGGGTGGGATTTTTTGGGGGTTTTTTTTTGGATTTTTTTTATTTTTTTTTCATTTTTTGGGGATTCTTTTGGGATTTTTGGGGGATTTTTTTAGGATTTTTTGGAGACTTTTTTTGGGATTTTTTGGAGATTTTTTAGGATTTTTTTGGATTTTTTTCGGGGTTTTTGGGGTATTTTTTTAGATTTTTGGGGGATTTTTTTGGATTTTTTTAGGGTTTTTTTTTTGGTTTTTTTGGGGGTTTTCGTTCCATGGAAAAGGCGGATCCGGGGTTTTCCCGTTCTGCGTGAACGGGCTGCAAGAAACCGACATCGATCCTCGGAGCCGCCGTCCCCCTGCCCCAGCAGGGGCTGGAGAACTCCTGAGGAACCTTCCGGAACCTCCACCGGGATCCAGAACCCCGACCCCATCCCGGAGGGGTTTTTTGGGATTTTTTTGGAGTTTTTTGGGGGGTTTTTTAAGATTTTTTGGTAATTTTGGGGGGTTTTTTTGGTTTTTTTTGTTTTGTTTTGGTTTTTTGGGATTTTTTTAGGATTTTTTTTGATTTTTTGGGATTTTTGGGGGGTTTTTGGGGGATTTTTTAAAAATTTTTTTAGGATTTTTTTGGATTTTTTTCGGGTTTTTTGGGTTTTCTTGGGGTGTTTTTGGGGTTTTTTTGGGGATTTTTTGGGGATGTTTTGGGTTTTTT
The DNA here is from genome assembly GCF_028551555.1 of Melozone crissalis. Taxonomy (NCBI): domain Eukaryota; kingdom Metazoa; phylum Chordata; class Aves; order Passeriformes; family Passerellidae; genus Melozone; species Melozone crissalis. Next base: position 61,039 of record NW_026536162.1, read on the forward strand.
TGGGGGGATTTTAAAAAAAATTTTTGGGGATTTTTTGGGGTTTTTTCGGATTTTTTTCGGGTTTTTTGGGGTTTTTTTGGGGTGTTTTTGGGATTTTTTTGGGATTTTTTGGGGGATTTTAAAAATTGTTTGGGAATTTTTGGGGGTTTTTTTGGATTTTTTTTGGGGTTTTTTTGGGGTTTTTTGGGGATTTTTTGGGGATTTTTGGGGTTATTTTGGGGATTTATTTGGGATTTTTTTTTTTTTTTTTTTTTATTTTTTTAGGATTTTTTTGGAATTTTTTTTTTATTTTTTTAAAAATTTTTTGGGGGTTTTTTTGGGGGGGTTTTTTACTTCATGGAAAAGGCAGAAACGGATTTTTTCCGGGCTGGGGGCGGGAATTGCGGCGGCGATCGCAGGAGCCCCAAACTCAGGGAGGGTCGGGGCGACTCCGCGTCCTCCTGCGCGTCACAGACCCATAAACGCGATCGCAGAACAGAGAGACGGGTTTGCCTTTGTGCCGCGCCGCCGACACCGGGGTTACCGGGATTACCGGGATTATCGGGATTATGGGGATTATCAGCATTATCGGGATTATCGGGATTGGGATTATTGGGATTATGTGGATTGGGATTGGGTAGCACAGACCCATAAACGCGATCGCAGAACAGAGACGGGTTTGCCTTTGTGCCGCGCCGCCGACACCGGGGTTACCGGGATTACCGGGATTACCGGATTATGGGGATTATCGGGATTGGGATTATTGGGATTGGGATCGGGATTGGGATTGGGTAGCACAGACCCATAAACGCGATCGCAGAACAGAGAGACGGGTTTGCCTTTGTGCCGCGCCGCCGACACCGGGGTTACGGGATTACCGGGATTATCGGCATTATCGGGATTATCGGGATTGGGATTATTGGGATTATGGGGATCGGGATTGGGATTGGGTAGCACAGACCCATAAACGCGATCGCAGAACAGAGACACGGGTTTGCCTTCGTGCCGCACCGCCGACACCGGGGTTACCGGGATTACCGGGATTATCGGGATTATGGGGATTATCGGGATTGGGATTATTGGGATTATGGGGATCGGGATTGGGATTGGGTGTCACAGACCCGTAAACGTGATCGCAGAACAGAGGTTTGCCTTTGTGCCGCGCCGCCGCCCACGGGATTACTGGGATTGTCGGGATTATCAGGATTATGGGGATTATCGGGATTATTGGTATTGGATTATTTGGGTTGGGAATGGGATGGGATTGGGATTGGGATCGGAATCAGGACTGGGATTGGGATTGGATTGGGAACGGGATAGGGATTGGGATTGGATTGGGATCTGAATTGGGATCACAGTCAGGATGAGATTTGGGATTGGGATCAGAATCAGAATTGGGATTGGGATTGGGAATGGGAATGGGATTGCGATTTGGATTGCAATTAGGATTGGGATTGGAATCTGGATCGGAATCTGTGTCAGAATCGTGATCGGAATTGGATTTGGGATGGCGATGAGAATCAGGATGGGGATTGGGATTGGGGTTGGGATCGGGAATGGGATTGGGATTGGAATGGGATTGGGATTGGGATTGGGATTGGGATTGGGAATGGATTGGGATTGGGATTGGGATTGGATTGGGATTGGGAATGGGATGGGATTGGGATCGGGATGGGATTTGGATTGGGATGGGATTGGGAATGGGATTTGGATTGGGATGGGATTGGGATCGGGATTGGGTGTCACAACTCCATAAACGTGATCGGAGAACAGAGAGACGGATTTGCCTTTGTGCCGCGCCGCCGCCACCGGGGTTACCATCCGGATTATTGGGATTATCGGGGTTATCGGGATTGGGATTATTTGGATTGGGATTATTGGGGTTGGGATTGGGATTGGGATTGGGATTGGGATTGGGATTGGGACTGGGATCGAGATCGGGATCAAGATTGGGATTGGGACTGGGTTTGGGATTGAGATCCAGATTGGTATTGAGATCGGGATCAGAATCAGAATAGGGATTGGGATTAGGAATGGGATTGGGATCAGAATCAGGATTGGGATCGGGATTGGGATCAGGATGTGAATCGGATTGGAGTCAGAACTGGAATTGGGATTGGGATTGGGATTGGGATTGAGACAGGGAACGGGATTGGGACCCAGACTGGGATTTGGGATTTGGAACAGGATTGAGATTGAGATTGGGATTGGGATTTGGATCAGGATTGGGATCGGAATCAGGAGTGAGATTGGGGTTGGGATTGGAAATGGGATTGGGATTGGGATTGGGATTGGGAATGGGATTGGGATCGGAATCGGAATCGGGATCGGAATCTGTATCAGAATCGTGATTGGAATTGGATTTGGGATGGGGGTGAGAATCAGGATGGGGATTGGGATTGGGATCAGAATCAGAATTGGGATTGGGATCGGACTGGGATTGGGATTGGGATTGGGATTGGGATTGGGATCACAATCAGGATCAGATTTGGGATTGGGATTGGGATTGGGAATGGGAATGGGAATGGGATTGGGATTGGGATTGGGAATGGGAATGGGAATTGGATTGGGATTGGGATTGGATTCGGGATCGGAATTTGTGTCAGAATCGTGATCGGAATTGGATTTGGGATGGGAATGAGAATCAGGATTGGGATTGGGATTGGGATTGGGAATGGGATCGGAACTGGAATTAAGAATGCAAACAGGATCGGGATTGGGATCAGAATCTGGATGGGGATGGGATCAGGGTGGAATTGGGACCGGGGTCAGGATTGGGATTGGGATTGGGATGGGGATGGGATCCGGGTGGGAACTGGGACCAGGTCGGGATTGGGATGGGGATGGGGATGGGATCCGGGTGGGAACTGGGACCGGGGTCGGAATTGGGATTGGGATGGGATCAGGGTGGGAACTGGGACCAGGGTCGGAATTG